>NW_026000078.1:6685873-6923478 GCF_001458135.2 Marmota marmota marmota | reverse complement strand
CCCCCCCCCCCCCCCGCCTTTTCTTGTAGGAATCCTGTGAGAGCACTAACGTTTGCTTACATTAGCATTTGCTTACATTAACATTATACTCCAAGCACAGAGCTTCCCAGAATCCATTATGGGGCCAATTTATCTGTTTTCATAATAAGAAAAGCAATGGCCAGAAGTGTGAGAATCTGGGCTGGGGTTGTAGCTCAGTGATAGAGGGATGGCCTAGCATGTATGAGGCACTAGGCTCAGTTCTCAACACCACATAAAAATAAATAAACAAAATAAAGGTATGGTGTCCATCTACAACTAAAGATATTTAAAAACAGCAAAAAGAAGAGGTGTAAGAAACCTGCCTGAGCCATGGCTCATCCTGGCATAGTCTGTAGTTTGTGATACTAATGCTTTTCCCATTCCTTTCTCCAAAGAATTTCTTGCCCAAATGGTTGGTAAGGAATAAAACCAGTGTCTTATTAAACTCAGTTTTTTAAAAAATTTCCTAATGCCAAACTGCAGACTTGCTGTACTTTTGTTTCTTCTTTCTTGGGTAGCAAGACCATCTAGCTACAAAATTCTCTCCTCTATTATTGTACACCAAATTTGCTTTATGTAGTCTTTGACGAATGACTTGTTGATTAGAATCAACTTAGGGATCTGTTCTCTGATAGTGCATTAATAATATATATGCATTAAAGCTTCATCCCAGAGAATATTTGAGCTTTGACATATTGAACAGTGGCATTTTAAATTAAAGTTGTTGCTGTCAGTGCATTTTAAAAACCGAATGGCTTGGAAATAGTGTTTCATACATAACAAAATAGACCTGAGGTCATGTGTAATTTACTAAGACAAAAGTATGCATGGGCTGTTTAATTGTGGTAAGGGTTTGAATGGAGTTTTCCAATTATAATGACCTAGACATCTCTCAGAGAGAAAAACATTGAACTGTTTTGCAGGGCTTTGATTTACTAGAAGAAACACCACAGAGCATCCTAATGCATTTTCTGCATTCCACAGGACAGGGAAAAATGCATTTGAAATTATTGGGAATCCTTCAAGTTAGGAGTTATCAAGATTTCAGTGATGCTTGTGACTCTGTGGTTGAGCTCTGGATTTGCTTTGTTGCTTCTTGTTTTGGAGACACTTCTATATCTGGTTATGTTAGCCAAGCATTTTCTTTCTTTGTGGCTCTATACTTGTGCAAGTTGGTAAGGAGTCTGTGTTGTCGGCTCCCAGTGTAGCTGATTTGGGGTCACTCACGCACTTGTACACACTTATGTACAGTACGTACACAAGAGATTCTCATGAAGGGTCTTTGTAGGGCAGCATAATAAAAATAGTCCTAGATTTGGAACCACATGAACAAAACCCTCAGACATTTTATAAATAGATCAGCTAACAGATCATTTTTCCCTCAAATACCTGCACACTGGCTGATCTCACATGCTTTTATCTAGGCTGACTCAGGGTAACTCCATTTGCATGATAACTTGCCCAGAGACACAGGAGTAGCAAGTGGTAGAACCCAGACTGGATCCAGGTCCTCTAATTGTAGTGATTCTTCTTCTATCAAGGTACATCTTGTTTAGTGGGCACTTTTTCCTTAAAACAAAGGTCTGTCTCTTTCCTCTACATCTCTGTCATACAAAGTTGCCAGTCCCTGTCTCAGGACCAGTGGATGTGGGGTAGAGAGGTCAAAGTCAACCAGCCTTCAGTAGGTATTAGCAACAACACCCATTACCCTGCCATCTGGTTGACATTAACAGACTACTTGCTGTTGACATAGCAGATTTACTTTCAGCAGGGCATTCCTGACTTCTGGAGACTTGATACTAGCATGAAACAGTCTAATTGCAGGATACAGGGAAATCCAAAGTGAATTAGAACTTTAATTAAATTTCTTGTGTGTTTAATTGTTTAATGTGTCACACAGTCCAGCTTGCTGTTCCATATTCAATTATAACGGAGCTCCCCTTCAGTCGAGTTTGTTTGGGGGCTCAAAACAGACTGTAAAAGGATATTCGTGCTTTAAGAGAATTCTTGGTTTTATAAAATTTCAACATAAGAGATTGAGTGTTTTAGTATTAGGTTTGTATTGACTCTTGATATTGACATAAGTTGAAATGTGCAAAGCCTACAAAGGCTAAATCCCACGGGCTTATGTTTAATTTAAAATATGGCTAGCTGGCCATTTTGAATATAATGGATAGGTCGACAATCTGAATATATGACTGGTTGGGGAAATAATCAAATATTAATTTTTAAGTGTTTGTTAGTAGACTATTCGCAATTGGTTTTTTAAATTCATTTGGAAAGTGAGAATTCACATTAATGTAAAATGGCTAATAAACCTGATTTCATAAAGGTGTTTGGAGGTTAAATGCCTAATGATTAATTTATGCATGTGTAATATTTTCAATAATTTGGAGGAAAGGTAAGACAGCTGAGGATAATGCTAATGATGAATAGTAATGAAGGCTTAAAAGATTCTCAGATTTAATTATGGAGATCTTATTCATTATCCTAAAAACAGAATGGGAAACTGGACAGAAAAGACATTTTGTGGAGTTCAATGACAGCTGGACAAGGAGAGAAAAGGTAAAGATAGACCCAAACCCTACCACTGACTTAGCCATAGGACTAGGCAAACCAATGTTTCACACTGGAAGGTAATTCATCCATTAGGTAAATAACGCATCAATACTTATTTGTGATCAACTTTTCTCCTTCATGGCAAAAGAAAGTGGGGGAAGTATAAAAGTTAATTGTGATACAAAAATAATAGGAGAATCCAATCTTCTTTATTTCTACCCAACAGTTAGGATGATATTCTTCTCTTGGTTTTTTTCTCTTTTGGTTCTGCGTAGCCATTGTGTAAGCCGTCAGGGAAATTCAAAGAGCAGGCCTTGGTTCATCTGCAGAAATATAAGAGTGATAAAATAAGAGAAAGCTGCATCAGTTTAATTATAAGTGAAAGCATTGCTTACATTTGAAATCTTAATAGAGGAAATAAGACTGACAGTCTGTGCTGATTCACCAGGATATATTGTCTTGCAAAATTGAAGAAATTGACTCTGAACCCTTGATGAAAAATGTGGCTAGTGTGTGTGATGCAGGGAACTTGGTCACTACTAGTTTTTAGTAGGAAAGCCTCTTGGATATTAAAAGCACAAAAAAACCAGAGCATTATTATGTAGAGAATTGATGTATTAATTCATCAATGTTTCAAAGACAGTTCTGAGATCTGCTTGGGAAAACTGAGATGAGCCTGCTGGCCATTAGTGGTCGGCACAGCTTTCTAAGAAATGTTCCCAGAGGACTTGCCACCAGGAGCATGGGCCCTACTGCGGGAATTTTTGTTGCCTATATGAGGATCAGACCTAAGTACGGTTTAATAAAATTCTGCTTGGAGTGATTTGTTTGTCTTCTGTGAGCAATTTATTTTCTTCCTTTTTTCCCTTCTTCCTCTCTTTTTGATTGATTTATTTATCTGTTTGTGTCCTCTTCTAGCACTTTCCCCCATCTGAACCAAAAGCTCTTTGCAAATATCACAGCTCAGATTCTAAAAAGATCATTGATTTCTTTCCCACAGCCCTGAAGGTAGGATGTTACATATCATCATTTATTTCTGCAATAGGGATATTGAGAGCATAATATTAAATTCTTTCATTAGAGATTTTTCTTTTTTTGTCTAGCAATAACCTAAATTCAAAACAGTTTTATGTTTGCCTTCATCTATCAAAATTGCTAGTTATCAGTACCTACTTCCCAGGCCTGTGTGGTTACCTTATTTTTATCAGGAACAGGAATAGCATGTCAATAAAAATTTTTCATTGGCTTTAAATTTTCTCTGTGGCTGCCAGTAGTTGCCCAGAAGACCCCAGACACAGGACCCTGACCAGTTACTGACGTGTATCCAGCGTGACCAGCTGTCTAAAACTTTAGTTAGAAGTCAGATGCCCCTGAGGGCCTTGTAGGCCAATGTAGTTACCTCTACCTTTCCCAATTCAGGTGGCTGACTTCTATTTGCCTTTCACCAACTTTGAGGGAAGCTCAGAGGATCAGCAATCTTTTGATTCAGAGGACCTTTCAAGAGGTGAAGTCCCAGCCTGTGATGACACTACTCATGTAGAAACAATTGGGAGAAAAAACATGAGGAAGTCTTCTTCATAAGCCATTATCAGCTCTTTTCAGTGTCCCTTCTTCCAGAGCAGCCCCTGCAAGGGATAGCTGGCTCACCACTATAAGAGTCAGTCTCTCAACTGCTTGTCTCTAAACTGGGGCAACTTGCTTATTGGCTTTGACTTGTGTTTCTGACTTCTTTCTTCACCCCTAATGTCACTGTCTTTGTTTAGATCTTTGGACCCTTCCACCTAGCTGGCTGAGGTCATCTCTGGAGCTGTCTCTCCCTGTTTCATGTGTCACCCCCACCCCCACAACTTGGCTGCCAGAGTTTTCTGTTTAACATGCAAATATGAGCTGGTGCACAGCCCTTGAGTGGTCACTCACTGCCCACAGAACAAGATCATATTCCTGGAGTATGTACTGGTGATTCCCGGTAATTTCTACAGCCTGGTCTGTGCTAGCATTAGCTTTATTTCTCACCATATTCAGTGCTACAACCAGACTGAACTCCTTGGCCTTTCCAGAACATTCCAGGCCCTTTTATATCTCTGGGTCTTTGGCCACAGTATCTTTTCACTGGCTTCACATCTATAGTTTCCTGAGTTCCACTAGGGAACACCTATGAGTCTTTCAAGACTCAGATTGAGGGTACTGCTCTCTTTTCATGCAATACCCCCATCCTATATTATAGAATCAACTAATCTCTCCCTTCTTCTCTATCATCTCACACCTTTTTGAGCACTTTATTAGATTTTTTTTGCACATCTCTGTCTGTATCCTAGACTGAAAGGATCTTGAGGCCAGGGACTATATATATATGAAAAAAAATAAATATAATATATATATATATAGTCCTTGGCCTTAAGATATATAGATACAATATATATATATATATATATATATATATATATATACACACACACATACACACACACATATATAATACATACATATATATATTTTTTGTCCTAGCACAATGCATGGTATACATTAGGCATTAATAAATAATTGTTTAAGTAAAAGATTTCTGAAGCAACTGAGATCTAATTTAAGACTGTTTTTAGATTTTGTTTTTATTTATTTATTTATTTATTTTTGGTGCTTGGGATTGAACCCACTGGACTACATCCCCAGTTCATTTACACACACACACACACACACACACATTTATTTATTTATTTATTTTGAACCAGGGTCTTGCAAATTTGCCCAGGCTGGCCTTGGACTTTCAATCCTCCTGTCTTAGTGTCCCGAATTGCTGGGATTACAGAAGTGTCCTAAGACACCTGACCATTGTTAGATTTCAAGGGCCACATAACTTCAGTGAAAAGGACAGATTGTTATATGTTACAGTAATGTAGAAATTTCTCAAAGTTAAGATGGGGACCTAAATTATAGAGATAGATGTCATTTTTTATTAGCTCTTTTTAGTTATACATGACAGTAGAATCCACTTTGACATAATTATACAAGCATGGAATATATCATGTGCTAGTTCAGACTCCAGCACATCTCCTCCCCTATCTCTGTCCCCACTCTCTGTTCCCTTCCTTCTCTTGATTTTTCACCATTCACCCATAGTAATTTTTAAAATTAATTTCTTGTGGATGTACACAATAATGAGATTCACTGTGGTATATTCATATATGTACATAGGAAAGTTGTCTCAAATCCATTACACTGTCCATCTATCTATACCTATACGTATCACATTTTCCTCATCTCTTCATCTGTTGAAGGGCACCTAGGTTGACTCCATAGTTTAACTATTGTGAATTGAGCTGCTGTAAACATTGATGTGGCTGTGTCACTGTAGTATGCTGATTTAAAATCCTTTGGCTGTATACTGAGGAGTGGGATAACTGGGTCAAATGGTCATTCCAATCTGAGTCTTTTGAGGAATCTCCATACTGCTTTCTAGAGTGGTTGTACCAATTTGCAGTCCCCCCCAACACTGTATGAGTGTATCCTTTTCCCCACATTTTCACCAATATTTACTGTTACTTGTATTTTGATAATTGCCATTCTGACTGGAATAAGATGAAATCTCAGTGTTGTTTTAATTTGCATTTCTCTAATTGCTAGAGATACTAAACATTTTTTCATATATTTGCTCACTGTTCATATTTTTTTCTGTTGAGAAGTGTCTGTTCATTTCCTTTGCTCATTTACTGATTGGGTTATTTGTCTTTTGGTGTTAAGTTGCTTGAGATTTTTTTTTTTTTTTTTTTTTTTTTTTTTTTTTTTTTTTTTACATCATGGACATTAACACCCTATCCCAGGAGCTGGTGGCAAAGATATTCTCCCATTCTATAAGCTCTCTCTTCAAGTTCTTGGTTGTTTCCTTTGCTGTGAATAAGTTTTCTTAGTTTGATGCAATCCCATTTATTGGCCCTGCCTCCCCCAACAAATGATGCTGGGAAAACTGAAAATCCAAATGAAGCAAATAAAATTAACCCCCTATCTCTCACCATGCACAAAATTCAATTCTTTAATTTCCCTTTTTAGTGTTCTGTAGTTTTCATTATAGAGGTCTTTCACCTATTTTGTTAGATTAATTGCCAAGTATTTTTTTTTAGGCTATTGAGAATGAGATAGTTTATTCCTAATGTCTTTTTTAGTAGATTCATCATTGAAGTATAGGAATATGATTGATTTAGAGGTTAATTTTGTATCCAGCTACTTTGCTGAATTTATTTATGAGTTCTAGAAGTGTTTGGTGGAGTTTTTTGGGTCTTCTAAATATCAGATCATATTGTCAACAAACAGAGATAGTTCAAGCTCTTCTTTTCCTATTTGTATCCCTTTAATTTTCTTATCTTCACTAATTTGTTTGGCTAGGATTTCAGGGACTATGTTGAATAGGAGTGGTGAAAGTGAGCATACTTGGCGTGTTCCTGTATGTATGTATGTATGTATGTATGTATATATGTATGTATGTATTACTTTGGGGGGTACCAGTGATTGAACTCATGGGCATATGACTGCTGAGCCACATCCCAAGCCCTGTTTTATTTGTATTTTATTGAGAGACAGGGTCTCACTGAGTGGCTTATTGTCTCTCCATTGCTGAGGCCAGCTTTGAACTCAGAATCCTCCTGCCTCAGTTTCCTGAGTCACTGGGATTACAAGTGTGCACCACTGCACCTGCCTTATACCTATTTTTAGAAGGGGTGTTTTCAGTTTTTCTCCATATAGAATGATATTGGGCTGGGTTTGTTGTATATGGCCTTTACAATGTTAAGGTATGATCCTTCTATCTTTAGTTTTTCTAGTGTTTTAAACATGAATGGGTGTTATATTTTGTCAAATACTTTATCTGTGTCTATTGAGATAATCATGTGATTCTTGTCTTAAATCTATTTATGTGATGAATTGCATTTACTGATTTCTATATGTTGAATTAGCATTGCATCCCTGGGATGAAACCTACTTGATTGTGGTGCGCTATCTTTTTAAATATGTTTTTGTATGCAATTTTCCAGTCTTAAGAACTTTTGCATCTATGTTCATCAGGGATATTGGTCTGAAGTCTTCTTTTCCTTGCTGTGTCTTTGTTGGTCTTGGTATCAGGGTGATACAGGCTTTATAGAATGAGTTTGTAAGAGTTCCCTCCTTTTCCATTACGTGAAATAATTTGAGGAGGATTGGTATTCTTCTTTAAAGGTCTGGTAGAACTTGACTACAAATCTGTCCAGTTCTAAGTTTTGTTGGTTGGCTTTTGATGGCTTCTTCAATTGCATTACTTGTAATTGTTCTGTTTAAATTTTCTGTAGATAGATGGGATTTGGAGTAGCAGAAAGAAAGGAATATTCATGACCAGGAATAATATTGTGGAGCTGAGATTGAGGTGTGTTTTAAGGGTGTCTTGAACAAATGAGCCTCTTTTGAGTTTATTGTGGGATACTGATCTGGGAAATTTAATTTTACTATTTAAAATGTTTTTGTTACTATTCATGACCCGCATTATAATTTCCACCCTCCTTAGTATTGTGTAGTCATTAAGAGGCAATCAGAGCTGAATCTATTAATAGCTTCATGAACTTAGGAAAGTTGCTTGACTTTTCTGACACAATTTGGAAGTAACTTAGAGATATAATATCTACTTCACAGCATGCATTATGCGATTTAAACAGAATCATACTGTTTGCCATTGTTCTGTCTTTACTGTGTACAGGTATGGTGTAAGCCCCTTTATAAGTGTTAACTCATTTAAACTTTATATCTGTTCCATTTTGGTAATGTATCATTTTGCTCTTCATTTTACAATGTTAAAAAAATTATACCCTCAGTAGAAATATGGAAGACACAATCCCAGATTGTTTGGGGACTTGGGCAAAAACAAGTCCCTCTGTGTAGAGTGGCTGATAGCAGTGTTTGGTTGTGCCAGTGCATCTTTGGGTTTCAGGGAGAGTTGGGTCTCCTAAATTCTGGGCTGGTCTGTGAAACTGCTAGCTCAGAAACTGAAACATTAACCCCTGAGATCCCTTGTAATAATGAATGCTTCTTTTTGGGAACTCGAATGAGACTAGCGCTGGGATGGTAAGAATGAGGATTCCATGATTGGAGCTCTGAGCTCAGTGGGTTCTGTGTGACCACAGCCTAAGCTGTGAGCTGTTCTCAAGGGCTGGGGGTGTTCTTCTGATCATTGTCTCAGAAATGCTCCACATAAAAATTCACGGAAATCAAGGGACCTAAAAATTCTCTCTTCTTTATTAAACTCAAGGTCATATAATATAAAAGTTGAAACCCTTAGCTTTAGGATTCAGCAGACATTTGAATCATGAAACTTAGATTTTGTAGTCAAATGATCCTTGAAAAAATATTTATGCTCTCTGAGCCTCAGTTTTATAATCTGCAAATGAAAATAATAATACTTATTTCATAGTCATTGTGAAGTAAAAGGAGAAAATACATGTAAAACAAATGTACTTGTGCTCCAGAGATCCTAAGCATTTAGAAATGGTTACCCTGATAATTTTATTTTTCCTCCCAGATTGGTACAGTCCCAAAGCTTTGGCCAGGGTTCATGTATAGTGTCTGTGAACTTGTTAGGTCATTTCTCAGTTTCTAAAGCCTAAGACAAAAAGGCAGTCTCTTAGGAATAGAAAGAAATTGAATCAAGTTAACTATTATGTATATTATAGGAAATAAACCAAAGTGTTTTTTCCTATTTTCTTATACCACTCAATACAGTATTTCACCCTTGATCACCCAAATGTGGAGGGGGGTGTTCATATACACACCAAATGTATTGGTCTGTTTTGTGTTAGTTGTAACAAAATATCTGAGGTTAGGTGCTTTATACAGAAAAAAGACTTAGCTCACAGTTCTGGAGATGCAAGAACACTGTGCTAGCATTTGCTCAGATCTGGTGAGGGTCCATGGTACCTGGTATCACAGTGGTGGGAGTGTACATTAAAAGAGATCACATGGGGAGATCCTCTTGAAAAGCTAATTGCTCCTCACTAGGCCTCCTCTCTTAAAAGTTTTCATGACCTCAACACCACCATAGGGGACCAGCCCTCCAACAAATGAACCTCTGAGGAACAAAACACATTCAAAACATTAGCACCAAGCAGTTCCAGTGGACAATATCAAGGTGTCCTTTAACTCAATTTAGTTCTGACACTGTCTACTTGGAATTTGACTAAGATTCTGTAGGTTTGGGACTTAGTCTCATTAGACTGACCTCATTTCAGACACCAATTAAAAGCAGTAGGTTGTAACCTATGCCTTCAAATGAATGACTGACAAAACTTGATGTTTCTGTGACTTCCTCCTCAGGGTCATGTGATTTGCTAGAATGTCTCACAAAAAACTCAGGGAAACACTGTTTACATTTTCTGGTTTATTATAAGGGATGTTTTGAAGGCCACAGATGAACATCCAGGTGAAAGAGATGCAGAGTATATGGGAAGAGACATGGACCTTCCATGGCCTTTCCAGGTGCAACAGCTTCCAGGAACCTCCATGTGTTCAGCAATCCAGAATCTTTCCAAACTAGTCCTTCTGGGGTTTTATGAAGGCTTCCATATGTAGGTATGATTGATTAAATCATTGGACATTGGCGATCAATTCAATGTTCAGCCCCTTTCCCCTTCCTGGAGGTTGGTGCATGTGGGGGACAGGGTAGGCTAAGCCCTATAATCTTATGGTTAGTTCTCTGGCAACCAGCCTCCAGTCTGAGGCTAGCCAGGAGCCCGTTCAGTCTTCTCATCAAAACAAAGGTGTTCCTCACACCCAGGAAATTCTAACATGTCGGGAACTGGGTTCAAAGGCAAACATTACAGCAGTAGATTCTCCCAGCATCCCTACCTACAAAGGATTTAGGAACTCTCTGTCAGGAACCAGGACTAAGACCAGTATGTTTTTATTATTTCACAACTGTCTTTGTGAACCATCTCTCTGTAAAGTCCCCAGGTCCAAAGGAGAATCCAAGTGTAGATTGACAAGATCAAAAGGGGTCCAAGTGGAGGGTGGTGGCAAACAATGGAGGACTTCCCTGAGGTCAGAGCTGGGACTGCAGCATTTTTAGGGGCTGTTCATTGTTTGTGTGGGGAGAGATGAGGCCCCTTAGGAGCAGGAACACTGTACCAGCTAGGGACAAAGCCCAGAGGCTAGGGCATCTGATGCTTGTGACTGGGACCAGCAAGGCCCCTGGGGAGCTCTTAGAAGAGAGAATAGGGTCCTGGTGCTCTTGTTCATCACTGAACCTCACCTAATGTGGGGGCTTGGCAGGCTCTTTGGCTCCAGCAAGTCTTCTTATGTTCAGAAAGCAAGGTCAGGATTTAATTATGTTTTTTTTTTTTTTTAACACACATTGGCTAATACATAGTAGGCACTTAATAAATATTTTTGTAAGTTAATTCACTACAAAGAATGTCTTTAGAATATTTTTGTAAGTTTTTTATATATAATCTGACACATATGCCTCTCTAAAGCCAATGAGACAGTTCTGACTTTTGTTTTAGGAATAGCCACTTGAATTTTACTGCTTTGTATGCTTTTCGTCTCACTTGGGAGTTTAAATTATTTCAAAATGGATAGAGACTATAGAAGAGAGAATCCCAAAGCACAGGACAATTTGAAGTTCATTAACAAGAATAGTGAGAAAAGTGCACTTTGCAGAATATTTTACTCTGAGTTTCTCTAATGTAATTAGTTTTGGGTGGGGGGAAAACCAACGTTCAGTAGAAAGTGAGGAACAGAGGAACCATCTAATACTTCATGGTGGAGAAGGAGTCTGGTTTGACCCATATGCATATTCTGAAACCCTTATGCACAACAGACTGCAGCAAGCAGGCTGTCTCAGATACCTCTTTTCTATTCATTATTTTGGACACCCAAATAATGACCTAGCCAGAATATTTTAAGCTGAGTCCAAATGCCAAGGTTACTTACCTGATACTAGTTAATAACATTAGAAATTGCCTCTATCTGCCAAGAATAAAGACAATCATGATCCCATACCAGGTTTGGATTCATTTTTCAGAAATATTTGGGAAATGCTATTGCCCAGTTTGTAAAGTGGAGACATAAAGCAACAGGTAGAGTGAACAGTAGCTTTCAGTCATTCCAAGGCTAACAGAAGCAGAAGTTGAGCCTGAGAATTCTGCTTTCGGGTGTGTGGTTTGAAATTCAGGCTTCACTCAACAATATCATTTAGGGACTTTAGGTTTTCCCTTCCTCTGAGATGGCCTTGACAGGAGGTTGAGTTTTCCTTAGGGAGAGAGAGAAGCTCATCTGCGTCTGTTTCTACCCATCTGCTTTTAGATGGAGTGCACAGCTTGCATCATATTCTCTCTTCTTAAAGGTCAGATGTGCTTCCAAGATGCCTCTGTAGCCCCCCATTTTCCTTTCCTATGTAGCCTTTATACCCCTCATATCTACTGGTTCTATGCATGGGAGGCCTTGCGTTCTCAGAGCTTCTATCATTTCTCAACTCAAATGCTGAAAGCTTCTCAGGTCTCCGAAGAGATCCCTGGCCATTGATTCTCGTCTGTCAGCCCTTAGCCTCATCCTGCTCCAAGAACTTCTCTAATATAGATGTTCTACAATAGCAGCCCCTATCTTGGAAACCACCATCATACCTTAGTTATTTATGCTGAATGGCCTTCCCCAGCCACATCACCTATCTAGATTTATTTGGTTTCTGTTTACTGCCTGTTTTTTCATGCCCTAATTCCTTTTCCTGTACCTAAATGTTGTTTTGAATCGTGAACTGACACTTGGTTCTCTTGCCCGCCCTAGAACTCTGGATATTAGCTTGCATACTATTCCCCTGAAGAGATCTGTGCTCTACCCATCTTATACCTTTGAACCCTGATCCCTTCCCTAGTGCTGTGATATAAGTGCCTTCTGCGTCTTCTGTGCCCTGGGTATTCCTAGGACAGGACAGCTACCTGTCTCTCCTACCTGGCCTCCTGTGATCTCCAGTTCTTGTGTTTTGATTTCTGCTGACCAAAGCAGTTCAGCTACAGCTTCCACTTATGCTCTTGATCTCGCTCACGTTCTCACCTTCTTCATAAATCGTTGATGTGAGTCTTGTCTATTATTTATGGTGAATTCATAGGCAATTAATATCTTCATAACCTATAAGTCCTGCTGGGTCTAAAATGTTATCAAACTTAAAATCTTTAAAAAAATATTTTATCTTAATCTTTTTATTAGCTATTTGGTCACAGTAATGTCTACATTTAATATACCTTTTCCTTTAGCAAGTATAATTTAGCATTTTAAAATTCTTGCTTTTTTAGAGTGATTGGGGGTTTTGATAGACAATGGTAGCCTCAGTGCCAAATTTAGAGAAATCCTGCTCAATTTACAATGAACTTCTACACAGAGTTGACTAGAAGAATTTTTATGTAAAGGATGAAATGTTGTTTGAAACCCCCTATTTCATACATAATTATTACAGAATTTGAAGGGGAACGCTTATGAATCTTGTTGCTTTTCAGTCTTCCTTATTATTATTGCCTTGTTACAATATCATCTTTGTTTTCATAGGCTTCTAAAACAATTCAATGGCAAACTTCATATTATCAGTCATAATTTAAAATGTGCTACCATGATTTAAGTTTACTGTGCCAGATCAGCATTCATAATTCATGTTATCTACAGCATTTGAATTATGGTATTGATGTGTTAGATCAGAGAATATTCAAAATTTTCAGGACCTGTTTCTTACGTGGAAGGACTGACAATGGCAGGAGTTGTCCTGCTGTTTAAACCTGAACATTGAAGCAGCTCCTATGTCTGTCTTACTCCATGAAAAGAGAATATTTAACAATGTATTTTAGTGGAAGAACTGAAGTAAAGCAAAGTAATACATATTAACTGGAGATCCATGATTGATGGGACCAGATAAGTATACTTTTGAATTCCCACTGTTAGAAAATGGCTGGTGCATAATAGGTACTCAGTTAATCTGTTGAATGAATGCCTAAAGAAACCATATTAGAAGCAAAGAGGAGTTTTAATATGCTTAATCAGTGTTTATTACAAGAATAGCTTGGTTCTCTTTGGTGATATGCGGATATTTACATTGATTTACCTCAATGAGATATCTTTAAGTTTTCAAGTAAATGTTTCTCACTTTTCATGGCAAAAGGAATAATAAGAATAGCATCTAGCATTTCTGTAGTGCTTTCCATTATTTTGTTGATAAAATCTATTTATTAAAATGTATACATATATATTTTTATTTATCTTCAGAACAAACTTGACAGGATAGCTACCAACAAGTGGAAATTCTCTTCTTTCTCCCACTCTTGGATCTTGGCCTTTTACAGCCAAGTTTTTACAGAATGACTGGAGATATATGATTTATCACTTTGGTGAAGAAACTAAAAATAGAAAGAATATGTTAGACATCAGAAGCCACACATCAAGTTAGTAACAAATACAGACCCAAATTACCCATAATCTGACATTTTTTTCTGCATTAAATTTATTATAGGTTTAACTGACTTTACGTCTCATTCAATAATTTCCTTGCAGTGTCACTGAAATGCAGTGATGGATGTGTATTTAAAATTACTATAAAGCCAGTGTTGAATGAAATAAAGAAGTGCAATATATAATAGATAAGAAAATACTGTTTTTCAGAGCCAAGCATTATCTTATTTTTATTGGTATTTTGAAGTCTTTATTCATTTCCCTAGATAAAAGACTACGTGATTTGGAATATAAGGAATAAATTTGATTGTGATTTATAAATCTTTTTTTTTTCATACCTTTTATGGATCCTCAGAAACAACTGAAGATGTCACTTCTGAAGGTTTTCCTTTCTTTCTTTAACTTGGTTTTTGAGGGACCTGTTTGTTTTCATTTTTTATGTTTTACTCTTTCAAATAACTAGGAGCATAATTAGTATGCTCTGATATCATGGGAACAAATTATTGGGAAATGAGTTATGATTTAGGAAAGTTTATTGAAAGATTATATTTTATCTATTACCTACTTTGGTAGATTTGATTTCACAATGTAGGGTATTTTAAAAATAAGTATTTGAGTTTTATTCTGGAAATTTTCAGTTAATGAAAGAGCAAGTATGAGCAATACAACCTTAAAGTTGTATTTCACAGGAAAGTCAAATCCATATTTATCTGATCTGTCCTTACCCTGGTGGAGAAATGTGTCATATAAGCTAACATCTATTAAAATAATGTAGCCTTTTATTTGTTTCAGAAATTTCTTCTAGATTCTAAGGTCTAGTGCCTCTAGAGCTAGTTTTTGAAGATTTGGCACAAATTTTTGCCTTATTTACATAAATTTTCATATGTTTAGGATGTTAATTCTTGAATTTGAAAGCTATTTGACTACCCAAACTTAGCATTTGACTTCAGGGGAGATAATGAGGTTTCAGAGATGATTTTTAAGTGGAATAGGTCCTGGAAGTGTCCCTATTGAATTGTTTCTGCTAAACAATACCGTGATCTTGTATTCTTGGCTCTTATCAAAAAGGGCTAGAAGGCACTCAGTTGTGTATAGGGATGTTGTTGAAAACATTGGTTGTAAATCACACACAGTGTCCTCAGATGAAAACTCATCAGAGTAATTTTTCTTGCCAGGAAAATGGTTATAATTTTCTTAGGATTGATCCTGTTGTCCTCTTTGCTTTGGTTACCAGGAAGTTTAGCACAAAATTTGTGGCTAATGTTCAACAATTAACTTTACCTTTTGGGGTATGTTTTATAAACCAACTTTATTCTAATCTGGTACATTTAATCTCCTTTGGCAATCCATTAAACATCATCAATATTTGACGCCTGTGTGCTAGACACGCTGCACGATGCTACAGGGGCTGTGCTAAGCACACCCTGACACACTTTGGCCTCAGAGTTCCTGTCTTTTTGGGGAAAAGAAACATTAAGCAATTTATCATACAAATAAATATAAAAAGGAAATTGTGACAAGTATAATAAAGGGTGTTACATGGTGATCTGAGTCTCTCTAATCAGCATATGCCCTAATTCTGTTTTCCTATGCTATAACCTTTTTAGTAACAGACGAATACCGAAATCACATGTGTATTCATATGTACATATATGTTGTTTTTAGTATACTTTTTTAAAAAACATTTTTTAGTTGTAGACCGACACAATACCTTTATTTTATTTATTTGTTTTTGTGTAGTGCTGAGGATCGAACCCAGTGCCTCACACATGCAAGGCAAGTGCTCTACCAGCTGAGTCACAAAGCCAACCTTTGGTATACTTTTACAAGTGTATTTTTTCTTGTGAAAACTCTTGTCCAATATGATTAAATAACCAATTATTTTTCTTCTGTATGAATGTGTCACAATTTATTTGCCCAATACCCTCATCATTGGGCATTTAGCTTATTTATAATTATTCACTTATTATAAAGAACCAAATAAGCTTTACTTTCACTTCTTTGAAAACCAAGGTTTCCTACTGGGCTAAATATATTTAAGAAAAAAAATGCATCCCACACCCCACACTCAAGAAATTTGGACAGAGTCCTAATTTAATTAGTTGGGGGTAGCAGGAACAGCAACAGTAAATGTAGCATAGTTTAACTAGCTTTTCTTGGACCCACAATTTCCTGCATTGGACAGCTTCTTGCCTATTCTGGAAAATTCAATTCATGCTGTAGCAGAATGGTTATATATGTGGGCCAGTCTCTCTCTTTGAAGCACTTACCAGCCTGTGTGCTTCCATTTAAGGAAGTATTTACAAATCTGGCTGTTAGTTCTTAACTAAACTCATCAGCAAAGACCACATCCCTTACAGGAATGCAGAAGAGAGTGCAAAATAACCAATGTCCAAGAATGGCCCTGTGTGTCATGTCTGTCGAAGCCTTCCATGTTCCTGAGTATCACACATTTACTGATGAGGCTGAATCTTTTATCAAAGTCCTGTTCACTGGTTGTTTTTGTTTATGGATTTCTTGTTCACTTCCTTTGCCAACTTTTCCATGGGTCGAATTTCTCACTGTGTTCCTGTTGTTTGGTGGTATTTTCACATATGTTGCAAACATTTAATTCAGTTTGTCTTTACTTTCCAATAGAGTTGTGATATTTTTAATGTAATGATTAAGAGCCTGGGCTTTGAGACAGGTGTTTGCCTCAAATTCTTTTCAGTGACCGTGGACTTTTGTCAATTGGCTTGTAACTTCTTTAAAGCTTTATATGTATTGTTGTGTTTGTTTCTCTTTCTCATTTTCTATACTCTAAAAAAAATGTAGAAATAAAATGAGTAATATATGTTCACTGTAGAAACTTAACACAGGTAACTCTGAAATAGAAACATTAGAATCCTTCATAATGCTATCACCCATTGTTCATATTTTCACGTATATATATTATGTTAACATGCAGTTATTTGTCATATTAACGGGGATCATCATAGAGATTCAGTTTTCTTAACAATTCTTTTTATATATTGTAAATATCTCTTGATTAATGTATATGTCTACCATATTATTCCTAAATTCCATTGTGCAGATGTATCGTAATTCATTTCCTTTCTTTAAATTAAAATTTCTAATTTTTATTTATTTATTTATTTTAGTATTTATTTTATAGTTGAGCACGATATATTTATTATTTATTTTTATGTGGTGCTGAGGATTGAACCCAGGGCCTCGCACGTGCTAAGCGAGCACTCTACCGCTGAGCCACAACTCCAGCCCCAAATTTCTGATTTTTAATTGTTAAGAATTTTATAATGAACACTTCACAATAACTTCTGTTAAGCAGAATTTTTGTCAAAGAATGAGTACATCTTAAGGGCTTGGATATTTTTATATATTCACCCATACTATGTTCTTTTTTTCTTTTTTTAGACTTTGATGTGTAAAATTATATCTTTTTATTTAAATTTGCATTTCTTTTGATTTCTAGTAACTCTATGTACATGTCTTATTATTTATTGAACATTTTTATTTCTTTACATATTGAACCACTCATTTCTTCAGTTTTCAATTGGGATATTCATTTTTTTCCCTATGGATTTTCATGTACACTTACATATTGTAAGGGCATTAATCCTTTATCATATATACTACAGATGTGATTTCTACTTTATCTTTTAATTTATTATTGTTTTTGACTTAAGGAAAATTTTGTTCTTTTCAGTGAAAGCACATTCAACCACCTTTAATTTTTTTTAACCTTTAAAGATGATGTTAATAGTCATCAATATTTTCTTCAAATATTTCTAATTTTTTTGTTTTTCTTTAAGCAAATTTCAGTCTTCTATTTAAATTTTACCTTCCTACATAGAATATACGCTCCATGAGATCAGTGATTTTGTCCCTTAATCTTGTTGGCTATATTCATGGTGCCACATGATAGGTATCTATTACATCTTTATCAAATAAGTACTGTAAATCTTTATCTAAACTTTATATTGCTATAAAGCATGATAGACATATGGCTTCCTTAGCATTTTTAAAATTCTGTTTTTTATGACATATTTATAGTTGAAATCTATATATTTTTTTCTCTGTTTGGGGGATTCTTCCTCTCCTTTCCTATTTAGTTCCTCCTCATCTTTAAATCCCAGTTCTAGCATTGTTTCCATAGGAAAGCCTTATGTGATAATCCATGGACAAGGTCACATTCTGCATTTCAACTTTTTCTAATACCATCTTTCATTGTGGTATTCAGCATGTCCTGTTTCAGAATTGTTTGTGGAATTAAATGTTTGAAATATCTCCCCCAACCCCAACCAAATAGGCAAGGGTATTACTTAGGTTTGCTCACCATACTATTCCACCACCTGAAACATATTAGGCATTTAACAAGTTGTTTTTAAATGAGTTAATATTTTGAATAGATGAATAGTGAAAAGTAAATTGACATAAAAATTATAAGCCAATTTGTTGCATAAATTTGATTCCCTCAAGACTTTTTTATTTTGTATTTTTGGTCTTCCCCAGTTTTATTGTTCTGATTTTTAATTGTTTTGTATAGATTTAATAACTGTACCTTTAAAAACATTTTAATATTTATTTCTGAGGTAATCGTGGCTTTCCATATATTCCCCATAATAATTCACTATGGTTTAAAAAACTTCCCAACTATTCACACATTTATTCTTCCATTTGGATTTCATAATAATATTTCAAGTTGAAAACAAAATCTCATTGTGTGTGTGTGTGTGTGTGTGTGTGTGTGTGTGTATGTGTGTGATTGTTGTTATAGGGGGAATGAATTGTTTTAAACATATAAATTAATTTAGAGAAAGTATATTTATAATAATATATTTAGACTTCTTATTTAGGAATCTGCCGTGCAGGTTTTATTTTCTTGAATGCTTTTCATTGCCTTTTGTCAATTTAAAAGTTTAATTCATATAGAGTCCAAAATTTTCATGCTGGGATTTTTCTTGGACATTTTTTTTGTGCAGAAACTAGCAGGCTTAAATTTGCTATTTAGAAGGATCTGCTTGTGGGGATGGCTGGTTCTTGGCTGACATCTGGAAACTTGGCTTTAAAATATTCCCCGTGGTACTAAGCAATAGAGTTAGTATGCAATGGAAACTGAATTTTATTGTGCCAGCCTGCCTAGACTGTCTTTTTTAAACAATGTGATTTATGGTAAGCATCCACTTTTCTTCTTGGTAAGCATTCACTTTTCTTCATAATCATTTTTTAATGATTATGGCTGATCATGTAGACAGTTGTGTCTATATGACTAGGCCCCAAAAAATCCTTAAACTTTGATTCTCAAGAGGTTTTGCTGGGTAGAGACAGTACAAATGTCATTGCATTTTGCTAATGAATATTGGACATTTATACATGAATTTCTCCAAATGCCATTTGATGAGTCATTTTTTCCTTTTGGTTTTATTAGAGTTCAATTTCTTTCCTTGGCTTTTCTCAATAATACAATAATGTCATCTTCAAATTAAAATTATGTGGAGTTTTAAAAGTAATATTTATGCTTCATATTTATTTTTCTTGTCATATTGCATTGATTGGATATTTCAGGATTGGGTTGAATGATATAACTTGACTTCAGGAACTTAATGTATTTGTTTTAGTGTTTTACATTAAATATGTTCTCTACTGAGTTTGCTTTATGTTAAGAAACTACCCTTCAACATCTGGCAAAATGATCCAATTCTTTGTTGGTTCTTTATTAATGGAAGATGTGTGTGTGTGTGTGTGTGTGTGTGTGTGTTTAAAACTGTTATTAAAAAGAGCAATTTATGTAAGTAAGTATCCTAAAGATAATAAAGGATACATACTATTTTAAATGATTTCAAAACCTTGCCTTGGAAAAGAAGATTAATTTAAATAATTAGTGGTTATAGTAATTTATTGCCATCTAAGTGACAGAGGTTAATAGGTTAATAGAAGAATGCAAGAAATGCAGCCATCTTGTTATATTGAAAGTAAAATAATTTAATAGAATAATAAATAGAAAATTATTCAGGACTCTCTTGATAGTCAGTGTGTATCTTCTGAATTTCAGCAAAAATACACATACACATACAGATATCCGTATGTATCTATACATTTTTATATATCAGTATGTTTTTGATATTAAAAAATCTTGCAGCATTCAGGTGTGTGTGTGTGTGTGTGTGTGTGTGTGTGTTTATCACTGACGTGCTTCCAGCTCTCACCTTTACTTTCAATGCAATATAAAATAACTACTTTATTTTTTATCCTTTTTTTTTTTTTTTTTTGATAACAGGGATTGAACTCAGTGGTGCTTAACCACTGGGCAACATCTCCAGCCCTTTTTATTTTGAAACAGGGTCTTGCTAAATTTCTGAGGCTGGCTTTGAACTTATGATCCTCCTACCTCAACCTCCCAAGTCATGGAATTTCAGGCATGTGCCACCACACCCATTACTACTTCATATTTTTGACATAATTGTCAAAATATTCATATGGGTAATATTTAAATGTTATCAACACTGACATGACATGAGATAACAGGATGTCTTATATTAATCCTTATTTCCTCTGGTCAGGATTGTTTTAGATGATCATTTCAATAGTATTTGTTTCCTTTATTCTAAACCTATATGACAGTATAGTCAGATACTAAAATAGAGAAAAAATGTTAATTTTAAACATCAAGTGGAGCATCAGTAATTTTATGTTTTATTTTTTTAAAGTTTTCTCACTTGTGAGTGATGAAACTTTTTTGGCCTAGTTAAAAAAATATTTATCTCAGCTATATGCTACAGTGCGTATCTAGAATCCCAGCTACTTGGGAGGCTGAGGCAGGAGGATCTCAAGTGTGACACCAGCCTGGGCAACTTAGCAAGATCCTGTTTCTAATTAAAATTTAGAAAGGGATGGTGACTTAGCTCAGTAGTAGAACACCCTATGTTCAATTCCCAGTGTTAAAATTAAAAAAAAATTATCTCTCTTTTGCTTATTACATTTTTCTATTTGATGGTGTGGCAAAGGGAAGCATTTGAACACAAAAGAAGAAAATGCTACATTATGAGCACATTTTCCACCCATTTTGTTCCATTGTCTCAGGTGTGAAAACCTATAAAAATTTAAATATGATATAATCATATTTAGTATATAATTATATATCATATGATTATATCATATTATATAATCATGATTATATACTAATAATAAGAAAATAATTATAGTCATGGTATAATGTTAATATCATATATATATACACACACACACATATATATGTATAAGCTCTAGATTCTGATTTCCAACCTATGTGAATGCACTTGTGTCAATTTTGTTGAACTATTCATGGTCTTGAAAACCTGGGCCTTTATTGGTGTTTTCCTGGTAGAATGTTTGATGACTATACAGAGGCTGGGTTAACAGGGAGAAGACAGTCACCCAGCCCTCAAGCACTGGATGGCAAGTGGGGTAGGAATATAAATTAGTCCCCATGATGCTTCATGGTGATTTCTTTGAGGGCTATACAAAGTCAGTGAAAGCATAGCAGGTCTATGTAACTTGGCATCACTGTCAAGGAAAGAATTGTAAAGGTTGAAATGTCTGAATTTAAGCACTATTTCTACTCCTTCTCTACTTATTGGCTCCATAGGTATAATGTTATTATCTAGTATGTAAGTAGTAGTCAGGGTTCTCTATAGTGAAATGGAGCTGTGTGTGTGTGTGTGTGTGTGTGTACGTGTACGTGTACACGAGTGTATCCTGGGTTTTGAGGAGGTATTTTCAAGGTTGAGTCAACAATTGGTCAGATTTTCAGGGAAGGAGATGGAACATTGAAGAGATAAAAGAGAATGAATATGCAGAGATAATAAAGGGGAGGCGAAAATTCGCTGTGGCTCTGCAGTCTCTATGTTGCAAGATGGAGTGAATGGATCCGAAATTTCAGGAAAGATATGGAAATTGAGTTTTCATGTGGTGCATTAGAGATGCCTGAGTTGTAGTTGGGAATACAGAGCTGGAGAATAGAGAGAATGAAAAGATGCCTAGGCTAATGGGAGATTTGTGGTCCTCCTTCAAGCCAGTGATGGAGCCAGGTGAGATTGGGAGACCACCTGAGGAGAGCACAGAAAGTTATAAAAAGCCCTAGGAGTATCAACATATATTGCTTTATAAATATTTGATGGCCTGATTACTTTTATGAAAATGAACCCCATGTGAAACAATAGCTATGAGAACATTTTTACTTAGATATCCAAAAGATTCCATCCAACTTCCCCAAAGTAAATTGTCATGTATTAAGACAATTGAATCTTTTATGTGTGGCTACATCTTTTATGTGAGCAAGTGGACTGACTTATTTGATCTTCAGCTCTCCGGTGTAGACAGCTCATCCACATAGTTGGTCTTGCTGTGCCCACTTTTGCCTCATTAGAAGAAACTCCCTATGTGGTACTTACAGAGATTTTTTTTTTCAACTAAATGTGATATCACTTCTTGTATAAAATCTCACCTCATCCCTTGGCCCCTGCTAAACTTTTACCTCATTTCCTACATCTCCTTTACTCACTGGACTGTGGCCGAAAGGTCCTATTTTCTGCTCCTGCCTCGGGGCCTGTTTATATGGCAATTACTCAGTAAATATTTATGAAAGGAGTGAATGACTCTGCCTAGATTTGTTGTGAGCAGGAAATGTGGAAAAGCATATGAACAGCTTAGTGATGTGCCTGGTGCCTTAGAGATGTACCACAAAGGCCACTGCTGACCATTTTTGCCCTTGTTTTTCCCAATCTATAATCCTGATGTTATTCTGTCCCCTTCTGCTCCAGTCTTCCAATCTGGCGAATCTACTGTCGTTGGCTTCTCAATCCTCACAGGATATAGTCCATGTGGGTTGACCTCTCTGTTCCCTTTAGGTGGCACCTGGTATGACTGCATCCATTCCCTGGACCTTTTCATACACATCCTCTCCTGAGTACTTCTGTTTCTTTCTGATTGAACACCAGCTCTGGGTCAGGCAGTGTTCTAAGCATTTTACATACATTACCTCACTTTTCGAATTTTGTTTTATTAGTATTCCTGCTCTATACTTACCAACTCGCCTAAGGTCACACCGCTACTGATTTGCAAGTTAGGATTTAAGCCCAGGTGGTCTCATTTCAGATTCCTGCCCTCTACTCTACTTTTATATTCAGTAGTGCCTCAGTAGCAGTTTCAGGGTCACCAAGTTAACTTTCATTCTTTAATGTTTGATTCAAGAGTTTTAAAATAATATGCAGTTATAGTTCTAAAAAATTATAACAGTTTCTCCTTACCACTCTACCCTCACTTAAAGTTTCATTTCCCTTAAGGCAACTACTGTTAACAATATTTTCAGTTTTTTTATAAGATTTAAAAAAAATTCATGGTGTGTTTGTGGTTCTCCTTTTCAGATTTTTGTGTTTTGAAAAGTCAGATTATTCTCAGTTGGTAAAAATTTTCAATACAAATGGTTCAAATACAACTCTGGTACATGTACATAAATATGCACACACACACACAAAAAAAAAAAAAAAAAAACTTGGTTTGACCCCAGGAGACAGTTGTATTTCTCTGTCCAAGGCCAATTCCTGAAATTAATTAAATTCTTAGATATTTGGGACCTATTACATAAGTTTCTGCCTGACAGAGACCTACTTTTATTTGAAAACTCCAGGCTGATGAATTCTTCAGGTTCCCAGGACTGAAACTGTTACCTGACAATTCATCTATGACTGTATCACCTTAACGCTCAGAGAAAAATGAACAACAGCAGCCCTTCCTGGCTAAGGAAATGGGTCTTGATGCTCTTTTCAGTGCATGGTTATATGGATTCAAGAATCAAATGTTTTTCCAACAATGCCAGGAGAGCTTAGTTTTTAGATTCTTACATTTTCTCTTCTCCCTTCCTGAGGAAAAGCTCTGTAATTTTTAATCAGCAACACAAAAATGCCTCTGTGGAAGAGGCCATACTTTTCAGCATGCAGTAGAACATTTTCCTAAAAAGTGAGGTCACCAGAAGCACAGAGCAGAGAAATCCCAGATGGCACTAATATTTGATTTCATTTTTAGCACGCTCATATTCAGCAGATGGATGGGAAGGCTGACCTCTCTGACACTTCTGCATCACTGCCTGCTACTCCAATTGCCTTTGCGAATGTTTTTTCATAAGGCTTCTCCTGGTACCTCTGAGATTGATGCCTGGTCGCCTGCCTGCGTTATGCTTCATTACGCTGAGGCTCTGTATGCTGAGAGTTGCCGTATTCAATAAAAGGGGAAATCCTAGCTCATCAGTATCTCAAACTTTTCCTACAATCTCTCAGATTGTGTATAACACCTTGGAGTGTATTATTTTAGCTTTCTAGGTGTACTTTGATTTGTATCCATATTTAAACTCTCCTAATTCTTCTGCTTTCTTCTATTCATGGCTAAATTCAAAAGTGTTAAAAAAAAAACTCTAGAAATGGTTAAATTTAAGTGCTTCCAACACACCTACTACACCCCAAAACCTGATTATTTTTATGTGGATATTACTGATTTCTCTCATTCTCTGAGAGTGGCCAAGAGCACAGACCTGGGTTCGAGTTCTTCATTTGCGTTTTCCTCATTTTAGAGCAAGCTTTGCTTTAAAGCAGACCCAGTTTCCTTGTTTGTAAGCTAGTGCTATTATTAGGGCCAGGCAGTGAGGACTGATGTGAAAATTAAACAAGGTAATGAATGTCAAGTGGTTGTCTCAGTATCTGGCACAATCTACAATGAATGTGAATTTAAGATATGTGTAATAACTTTTTGTTGTTTTAGGTGCATTTACTGCAAATAAAATGCAAAACAAATGATGAAATAATTTAGCTTTTCTTGGATTGCAAAGAAAGTGAATTATTAGGGAAGAAGTTTTAATTATCAGATTAATGCCTTTTTAAAATCTTTCTATAAAATGGTTTTTTTTATAAATCATTAATAACCCATACCTATTTAGAGACCAACTCTGTAAATTCACGGTGCTCTGCTTCTCCTTCCCACTGTCACCAACTAGTTTATATTTCAGTGGTGTTGCTGGAGAAAAGAAACTATCACATAGCATGAATATCTAGCAGATTTTGCTTTTTTTCTCAGCAGGTTGACCTAGGGGACCATGCTTCAGAGTCCTTTGGAAACACTCAGTTCTAAGGAGAGATTATGTCCTTCTGTATTACAGGTGCTCATAGCACTGGATATTGGTACATGTTTTAATGTGTAGATGGCTTAGAAATCATTGCATATTTAATAGTCTTTTTGCTTGAATCAGGCCTCTACCCAATGCAGTTTTGATGGATTTAGCTTTTAGGTGCCTAGACTGCTGTTCTGTTGTGAAGCTTTCTTTAGGAAGTGACCTTTTCCTTTTTACAGATCTAACATAAGGCCAGACTATGCAGACTCCAATTTCCATGATTTCAAGATGCACACCTTCACTCGGGTGACATCCTGCAAAGTCTGCCAGATGCTCCTCAGGTAAGCCTGCTCAGGCCTGTTCTTGAGTTGAAATGAACAAGTGAAATTGCTTAGTGCTTCAAGCCAAAACATTCTGAAGTAGGGATATTGTCTTCACAGTTTGGATCCAACAGATCTTTCCTAGGCCTTAGACTTGGAAATACCCCTTAGGACCCCACAGGGGAGGTCCTTTCTCTCTACTGAGGATGCTTTGAGTAGCACTGTGATCCCCGCCCCCAGCCCTGGCATTTTGCAATAATGATTTCATATAAACAGAGTTTATCACATTTTAATGCATCACTCTGTAATTTTACCTTTCAGGGGAACATTTTATCAAGGCTATTTATGTTGTAAGTGTGGAGCAAGAGCCCACAAAGAGTGTTTGGGAAGAGTAGACAATTGTGGCAGAGGTAATTCTGGTGGTAAGTCATGTTTACTGCTGGGATTCTGTTTTTAATGAGGACATAAAACTTGCTCAACATAATTAAGACCTATTTACTCTTAATATGTTTATTATGAAATATCTCCTTTGGAAAATATTACGCATAAGCACAGTTAGAAGATTGTTTAAGATTTGTGTGACTTTTCTACATGACTTTGGTTTAAACAGCTTAAAATCCATTTGATTTATATGTACCTTGGAAGCAGAGGTCTTCAAGAGGAACTTAGATGGCTTCATATAACCCATTTGATAAGCATCAACCCCTAAGGATGTCACTAAAAACTGTACAAATATAGTGAGCACACACATGAAAGAACAGTAACAAAAACAAAAAAAAAAATAAAGAAAATATTCATTTATCTTTAGTTCCTAAATTTCTTCTTTCTCTTCTTGGCTGTTTAGCTTAGACTTGCCAATGGTTTCAGAGATTAAACATCAATGAATTAATGAATTGAATACATTGTCATTTTCCAGCATTTAACAAAGAGCATATATGCTTTGGATTTTATGTAAATATTTTCCCCTTGGTTTTTAAAAATAGCACTCCATGGCTGTTACCCGAGCTGGTCGGCAATTATGCATTCAATAGCCTTTCACTTCTCTTTGCTTCTCTGCTTCTCTGCTTCTCTTGGGCTCTCTCCCTTCTCTTTCTTTTCTGGCCTCTTTCTTCTTTCTCTTTCTTCTTCTTTCTCTTTGTCCTTTTCCCCTGAGTTTCTCTGTGTTTTATCAATAAGACCTTTCAAAATCAGTAAAACTTTTTGAACACAAGAAAGGATCTTTAACAGCTTGAGTTCAAAAGGTAGCCATGTCAACCTTTGATTTTCCCAAAGGAAAAGGTGGACATTGAATTATTTTGGATAATGTGAAGAGTGAAACAGGGAATAGCTTATTTCAGAGCTGAGTTCAGAAAATGGGCAATTGTAGAAAAGGTGAATCCTATTAGAGGACCAAGATCATAGCACATTTTGCTCACTTAGCTCCTTCAGTAGACATTTTTAGAGGGCCCCATGTGCCTTTCTCTGTGCTAGGCCCACACAGCTGCACAAGACTAGAGGTCCTGGCATTGCAAGAGCTCCTCCATGGGGTCTGCCCTGCCTCATGCTGCTGGCCTTTCTTCATGAGCTCCCTCAGTCTTCAGAGCAGCCTTTCCCATGTCTGATGGGGTCCGCAGGCTCTTGCAACTGGCACAGGGCTGTGAACTGAAAGAGACAGGGTCATCCCTCATATCTGCCTGAAGGTTAAAAACAGTTTACAAAAGCTAATAGAAATATTATATACTATTATTGTTATCCTTTAATTGTCTGCCTGATATAATTGATCACTTAATTTTTTGTCATTCCATTTTTATGTTCCATCTTTTTTATCTCTTCTGAGATAATTTGATATCCTGGTAGGCTAATGTGTTTTTATAAATCCCATGGCCCTGACTTGGAGAATTGGAGTCTAAAGAATATGAAGTGACCCTGTAGTTGACATGGTCGTTCTGTTCTAAAGGGAGTAGTGAAGGACAGTAGTTAAGTCAAACAGAGAGGGTTGGAATCCTACCTCAGTTATCTACTAGCTACCTGAGGTTGGGGAAATTTACCTGAACATTATGAGCTTTTGCTTGTTTGTGTTCAAAATATGAATTTGAGAAGAAGGTTGTAAGGATCCATTAGATGGTACTGATGATTACTACAGTATTTGGGTATAATAAGAACTATTTAAATCTTGAGTTGTTAAAATAAGAAGTCAGTTTTGTAAAAGTTATGGGCTTATTCTGCGTTTTTGTTGGTTTTATAGCCTGGAGGTATTGTGGTTAAAATAAATTAATGAGCACCAAACTTTGAAATGATACATAAGTATAACATTAAGAGGTCTTAAAATGTATCTTATATTAAACCAGTTGATAGAAATCAGCTAGGAATTCATGATCTAGAAAGATCAGGGCCATATGTATCCCCAGTGTCTGGTCATTAATTCAACATACTCTGTCTTCTGTCGTTAAATGAGTCTTTTTGTATAGGCATGTAGCATAGTAGTCAGAAAACCTGAAACTCTCTAGTCTTGTTTAGGTTTGACCAGATTCTACAGATTATTCCTTGGGTGATTTTGGATTCCAGTTACTTAACCTTTATGAATTTTAGTTTCTACCCTTATAAAATAGTGATAATAATAGCACATAGTTTTTATAATTTGTTTGTTTTCTCTTTGTTGTTGTTGTTGTGGTGGTGGTGGTGGTTGATGCTGGTCATTGAACCCAGGACCTCATACATGCTAGGCAAGCACTCTGCTCTGACCTACACTCTAGCTCCAGCCCAGCCTTTAGAAATTTTTTTTTAAATAAATACTTTTATAGTGTCAGGTACTGTTGTAAGTACATTGCCACTATAAACTCATGTAAAGTTGGCATTCTTGATATTCTTATTTTGTGGATGATAAAGTGAGGTACAGAGAATCAGTAGAGTCAAGCATCAAATCTAGGTGGACCAGCTTCTGGGTTTGTTCTTGAGCATTGGACATGCTGCCAGGCATGTGAATTAGGACAACATGTCAATCTCCCAGTACCTACTCTGGTATGTCATCCTGTGCTCGCTTTTCTCTGTGAAAGGGAGTAATTTTGTAAGTTTCTCAGTTTAGAAACAGTTTTGAACTTGATTAGCTTAATAAACAAATGTGTTTTTAAATCTGAATGTCTTCAAGTGCTGCGAGAAAGCCAGGCAACCTGGAGGACCATACCTGCCCTTGGAGCTGGAAGGACTTTAGACAGCTTCTAACCTATTCCCTTATTTTAAGATGAAACTGGGTCATGAGAATTTGAAAATTTAAAAAGAAATTTGAAAATAACAAAGACTGTGAGTGCCCTGTAGATTATAATACTTGCTTATACAGGTATCATCCATTAAAAGGTAGCATATTGTCTAAACATTGATATATAATTCATTATAAAGCAGGAAAAAGGTTTTTTGAGCCTCTGACTAAATTTGCTGTTTGGAATTTTGGACCTGTTCTCTTGTGCTCTTGATTCTCTCTGCATCCCACGTTGACCTCCATTCTCCTGTGTTGTATGAGTCTGTGCCTCTCCTCTTTCTACTTTTCATATCCTTTTCTGCTCAAGATTTTGAAGAGACCAGTGACATTGAATCTCATAGTCAGTTAATTAGGGGTCTGAAATGATAAGAACCTGCCTAGGAGGCTTCCCTTTTTACCTTCAGATCAGGATTTCTTTGGTGGTCCTTAGGGTCCTTGTCATCAGGGTGCATAGGATCTGTGTCACAGCTGCATCCACAGCTTTCTCTCCCCTGTGTCCAAGCTGGTGTCCTCCAAAAATTGGAAGTCATGACATCCTGTCCTCAAGCTCACTCCTCCCTGACTGGCAGGTTGTAACTGTGGGTAGGGTATGAACCTGAGCCTGGTGGGTCTGATCTCAGCATCGTAGGATAGATGCTATATTGAAAGGGCAGCAGCCAGATTTTATGGGCTGTTTCGCAGCCTGCAAAAGTCCCAGCATTACCTTGAGTCTTGAACAGTTCTTTGTTTTGGCATCCAGGAAGCATTGCTTGCAGCAGTTCAGCAGGGTATTTTTCCAAGACTGTCTTAGCATCAGGGAAAATGTGGGTGTGGAGGAGGGCAGGAGGAAGGACAGGATATATCAGGAGCTGAAGACATTGTTTGCTTGAATGGGGCTTTTGTATGGAGAGATTGTTGCATCCAGGAAAACTTGACTTTGCAGAAATCATCCCAACAGGCAAATTTAAAGCAAGTGTGTAGTATTGATTTAAGGAAAACACAAGTGTTTATACAA
This sequence comes from Marmota marmota marmota, assembly GCF_001458135.2. Classification (NCBI taxonomy): domain Eukaryota; kingdom Metazoa; phylum Chordata; class Mammalia; order Rodentia; family Sciuridae; genus Marmota; species Marmota marmota. The sequence continues at coordinate 6,893,785 of NW_026000078.1, read as the reverse complement.
TCTGTGTTCCCACAGAATATAAATCATAGAAGGTTTGAGAATCACTCCAACTTTACAGGACTTTATAGATCCAATATTTAACATACTCTGTCTTCTCAAGGGATGAAAAGATTCGGATTGACTCAGCATGAGTCAGGAGTCCACTTGTGGCACAGAGAGTTGTGACTAGTAGGAATGGTTACATCATGCTAGATAGACACTGGATTGTTGGGTGGAAGTCAGTTCTATAAAGGGAAATATGTCATCTTCATTCAACAGTGACCACATTTATAGACAGGAGTTGAGAAGAGAAAAAGAGGCGCTAGTTTATACAAAATGATAGACTCCTCGAGAGGCTAAATGAAGGTCAGAGTATATCCCACTCTGCCTGCTAATTGCCAGATCACATTTCAGGCCCTACCTTTCTTGATCTTTCTCTCTCATTTTACACTATTAACCATTCTCCTTGACACTCTCCTTCATATCCATCCCATCCCCCATGCCATCCTTTGGAGATCTGATTTGTTTCAGATCTTTAGCTACAACTTGGCTTTAACTACAACTAACACGTCATGTGTATAAGGCTCCATCTCTACATACAGCATCTTTTCTGAACTTTGGATTTAAAATTTCCATCTTCCCCTCATATGTCCCCTCCCAGGTGTGCTGCAGTGACCTCAAATACCACATATCTAAAACCACCCTTATTTGTTCCACCCTACCTCATTCTTTTCTTTTTTCTTTTCTTTTTTTTTTAGTTAAAAGTCCACCATCCATACTCTCACACCAGCCTTGCCTACCCCATCTCTCTCATCTCCATTCACTAACATAGTCTTCATTTTCCTTCTGAGTTTTCCTAGAATCCACTGATATGGTATTGTTACAGATCATAATATATATATATATATATATATCTATCTATCTTACTGTCTCTTCTTTCAACAACTTTAAAAGTTTCTTCTCTGCTCTTAATCTTATTCCTTATACATAACTTTTGAAATTGTCTTTAAAAATCATTTAAAATAAAGACTGGTTGTGCAAACATTTTGCTTGCTCTCTAGTCCTTCCAGAATAGTGCCCAAATTTCCCAATATGGCATATGGAGCTCCAGATCATTTTTCCAGTCTTATTTATTACCACTCCTCCTCAGCCAACCAAGTAACTTGTTTTTTTTTTTTGTTTTTTTTTTGCAATTCCATAACTACATTTCTCATGTTTATATATCTAAGGGTGATTTGCTTCTCTATTTTAATGTCTTTCCTTCCCTTGTTCATTTGATAGACTTATTTTCATTTCTGAAAACTCCAATGCTAATATTGGCCCCTCCTTGAAGATTTTTTTTTTAATAGTCTCAGACTAGTCATCTGGTCATTCTTAGTTTGTCAGTCCCTTGTGTGTCCCTGGCATTTTAGGATTACTGTTCTTATGGCCTTTTTGGAATTTATTATAATTGCCTCCTTGTCTATCTGTGCATTTAGGCTCAATGGTATGATGATCTGTGATTGATATTTTGACTTTAGGGAAAGCATGGTACAAGGATAAGCCGTGGATAGACCACCAAGCCGAGGGACAGATGAATGAGAAGAATGTGATGCACCAGGGCCTCTGGCCCTTCAGATCACTGTCTTAGAAGAAGCAAGTGGTTTGGAGCTTGTACAGGCTTTTGTTTCAGCTTTTGTTTCAAGCTCCAAGGCTGGAGCTTGATTAGTTGGTAGACAAGTGGAATAAAAACCTCATAGAATCTCTAGCTAATACTTTAAGAACCAAAGATATAGAACTGGATAGACCTTTTGCATTTCTTTGTATTCTTGTATTTACATAATGAAAGGCTCATGACCTAAGCATTGATTATCGGGGTAGGTTAATAAGTAGCAAGAAAATGAACCAGTTCACAGAGCACCTGATGACAAAAATACCTCTTTCTGGAGAAATCTGCTCCCTGATCCAGTCCATCCCATTTTTAGAATTCCTTCTTGGTTCTTACCTTAGCCAACTCTAAAATTTATGCCCCCTTTTATCCTTCCAGTTCCCAGGTCTGCCCTTTCAGTACTTCGTATCCTAGGCCAATCATTAACCTCACCTTGACCACCGGATGGTAGTCTGAATTAAGTTGTTCTTTAATTAGCTTGTACTCAGGTTTTATTTCTTTCCCAAGGTTAGGCCGTGTTGTGAATAACACTCCCCCAGTCCCAGCAGCTTTAACAAATAAAATTTACTTCTCATACCTGCACTGTTTATACACAAGTCTTTCAGAGCAGCTCCTAAGCAGTGGCCTGGGTTCCAGGCCTCTTCTGTCTGTGACTCTACTAGTATGACACATATATATAACTATAACAGATTAAGTACTTTTGAAGTAGAAGAACGTGTTGTTTAATTTTTATAAAATAAACCATACAACTTAGAATGATGAGTTTATGTCTTAACATTTGAGAATTTGCATAGATATAAGTAAAGAACAGGCAGTTCCATCCTCTCTTTTTCTTGAACTTGAGTTGACTCCTTCACATTCACCATAACAACCCATATGATAAACACGTACATGGGCTCTGAAGTATGTGGCAAAACTTTCCAACGTTAATAATGAATACGTTTGAACTCCATGATATAGACTCTTTAACAAGTTACTGCAAAGCTGATGTAATTCTAGGCTGGCATTTCCTTTTCACAGTATACTATTGTGAATGCTTAATACTAGACTGCAATCTTCGGGGACATTTATGTTTTCCCCCCTTGATTATATATGGCTAAGCCCTTTGGTCCCTTTTTTACCATGACAATGATCAACATAGCTTGGTTTGAGTCTTCCCTGTCTAAGAAAGGAAGGTAACCTTGGAAGGCAAATATTGCCAGAGCAGACAACTTCAGTTTAATGCACCTTTTCCCATAATGGGAATGCAAGCCTCAGCTGCTCTAATATTTAACTGAAGCAGGTCCCCATTTGCTTATCTTTATAATCGCTCTTTTATCTAGGCCAGCTGCTGCTCCTGCTGCTGCTATAGCCACCTCTATCTAATTGGAAGGAAGTTGCCTTGATATCCTACTGGTTTAAACCTGCAAGGCTGCTACCTAGAACCTGTACCCCAAATTGGCATCTGAAAATGGGCTCATTTATAAATACTGTTGCCTATTTTAGCATAAGAGATAAAATTTTAAACTACAATTTTATTTTAGCCACTTGGCATTACATCACTTTCCTTTTACATGAACTGAGTCTTGATCGTTAATTTCATAACCAAAAAATGAATTTAGTTCTACATAATAGTACTTACAACATCTTGTACAAATTAGTCTTCTTTTTTAACTCATTGAGACATTTTTATGTTCCAGAGTAGTTATTATTCCTTCCATTTAACTATTTGGGTCAGTTTAATGATACATTAATAATTATTAAAGTGAATTGGAAACTGTTATATGGTTGGGTTCCTTTAGAGCTCCTGAAAAGACTTAAAATCAAAGCCTCTTTCCAAGTATTATTTATGGCTTATGGTTTGCTTATTTTTTTCTTTACAAAACATTGCTATAGATCTGAGTAATGAGCATAGCATTTGTGCAACTACCTCCAAAATTTGATCAGTCCAACTGTCTTTTAGTTTTATGTTTCACAGAAATAGCACATTAGCTATGATGGCAAGGCACCTTCAATAACTATACAGGTAATTACTTTTCTGTGGCCCCTTTTGTGACAACCACTCTTGGTAGACATTGATTTGTTTAGTCTTGAGAAATAGAACTTAATATAAGAGACAAAGCACATTGTGTAATAATGTTATGAACTCTGAACCACTTGTATTGGAGAAAACAAACATAGCAGGTCTGAATTTTGTATTTAAACAAGAGAATTATACAATGCGAGTGTAAAGCTACAGTGGAAATCATTTCTTTTACCCAAATATGCACACTGAGCTTCACTGGCATTGAAGGTGGAGCTCTGCAAAGGCTTCCAGCACCTCCATACACCACTTCTCAGAATTACATTAAACCAGTTGGGACGTGATAAAAGAATGCAAGGTATAAACCCCTTGAGGGCCTGTGAGTCACTATCTAGAAAGGTTCTTGAAAGGGTAAGGACATTTTATAGTTTGATCAATAGGAGCCTGAGAAGGAGGCTGCAGGGTAGAAGACAAGTTGAGGATTAAAAACTTAGAAACTTGAAGAATTGAATTACTACCCTAAGAAAGTTCCCAGGAGAAAAAGAGAGACAGAAAAAGTGAGAGCATTTTTTTTTTTTCATCAGATCTCAACCAGCAACCTATATTCTAGGTCAGAATTCAGCCAAAGACATTTTGATGATAATCAGCTCTTGCTATCCCAGATCTGATGCTGACACATGCAGAGTTTTCAAGAAATCCAAGTGCCTGCATTGTAGTTTTGGATACATATTGAGAGGAAGTCAAAGATGGGGTTGTGGATTTCAAAATTAGATCAACTTTCCCATAGAACATGTCATAGAAAGTAGCGCGTTTCTGTTTGTTTTCCAGTCAGAGTGAAGTTTTACTTTTTACTTTGAAATCTATAGGACATAGCTTTGCAGCATGTTTTTCCTCTTTTTCGTGACTTTCATGTCAGTTAACTAGCTGTTGCACTGTGTGCTTAAGGGAATGTAGATTATGATCATGAAGGAGGCAGTCTAGTTTAATGGCATGACCACTGCTGCAGTTCAAGAGCATAAAGAAAGGAGCCTGGAGAAGAATTTCTGAGCTCAGAGAAGATTCTAACACAGAGCCCTACCATGAGATGTCACTGTATAAAAATCCAGATTTTTACAAAGCTGCTATTTATGTGATATACCAGCAAGAGCCCACCAGCATGCTGGCTACTAGGTGCCAAATCCATGGAAGCAGTGGGCCTCTGTCTATGCAATAGGGTAGATGTGTGGCCATGGGGAGGGGAGTGACGGCAGGAAAGGGAGGGACTCGTGCCCTTGGAGCTGTAGTCATAGCCAGCACGATGCCCCTTTCCCTTTTTCCTACCCAAGTTACACAAAGGAGGCTTCCTATAGAGTAGTTCTTCAGAGGAAAAAAGTTTCTCTTGATGAGATGTCAAAGAAAGATAGCAAGAGCTGGTGAGAATGGGGAGAAAGGAAAGCAAGGAAACCGAGTAAGGAGGTCTGCCTGGTCCAGAGTGTTCTTTATTTGTTATCAACTGCTTCTGTCCATCGCCTAGGCTCTGCTCTCCTGGATTCCATAATTGATCCTCAGACATGCCCGGAACTGACTAGGGTGCAGCCAGTCCCTACACTCCAAGAAATGAGGAGCCTGTAAAGGAGGATCTTCTAATCTGGATCTCTTCCTTGGGTAATGAGGTGCCAGTATTTGCAGAGTAAAAAGGAATCCTTAACTGCCATCACTTCTCCTCCCGGAGGAGCACCCAGAGGACCCTCAGGAAGCCTGATATGGCAGTTCCCACCACATGAGGCATTCACAGTTTTCATGCCACAAATAATACATGGAAAACATCTTGAAACAAAACCCTACTTCACAGGACATAAAAAGTCTTCTATGCAAAGAATGAGGACCGAAACGATATTTTTAAGTGAACTTAAGATATATATTCATTTGTAAACACTAAACCTTAAAGATCTGAGAGTTCCTCATTTTAGAAGTCACCTAGAAATATCAAAGCTTTCCTGAGTGTTCTTGGATGGTAAAGTTAAACTCCACTCCCATTTGATGCTTCCTCCAGGGTCTGATCCCTGCTTTCTAACTAACCAGCAGAAAAGGTGGTTAGGACTGCCCTGCAATACATATAGGTCTTTCAGGGCAAACCAGTGAAACAGGTATCACAGCTGCCCTGTTAAGAACCCAAGTTCACTTACCCTTGGTTCTGAGTTGGGGCTCACCAATTCTTATACACCCTCTTTCTAGCCAGCCCTGGAACTTTGTGTGATTCAAATGGTGAGAAAAGTAAGAAGTGAAATAGATTTTTGTCCAGGAATTCTTCTTTTGAAAGGCTAATTCCAGGCCTAGCAAAAGTGCCTTCATAGAACAAAGTCAGTCATCTGTGAAAGCCGGGAGAATGGAGATTGAAATTGACAAAGGGACATGGGCTTGTCTCTAGAAAGGTGACTTTCTACCCAGGGATCTTCCATTTCCATTAATCTGTAGTGGTACTTTAAGAAGAAAAAGAAACAAAACAGAACAACCAACCTCCTGTTCCAGACCCCAGGCAATCTTCCTGCAGATAGCAGCAGCTGGGAGTCCTGGTGGGAGTTTTTCATGAACTCTGGCTGGGGGCTTTTTGGAGTCTTTTAAAGGAACACCCTACAGTGTTCCCACCTAGGCCTCTCTTTCCTCTCTGAGTATCTTTCTGCTTCATCTTCTATTCTCTGATTCTTCTCTCAAGGATCATTTTGGATGGGAAAATACAGGTGCAGGCTCACAGTGGTGTGAGATTTGAGCTTATTCTGGAGAAGTTTAGGTGTTCCTTAGGTATGAGGAAAGGAAACAAAAAAACTGTCTGCAGTTTCCAATGTACTGTGTGTGCTCTTACTCTCTTAGGGAGCCTTGGCCCTTTGACCAGATTGCTCACCTGCAGATCCCAGGTCTTTATTATAACTATTAATCAATTTTAGGAACTGACATGTAGTGAAGAGATATTACCACCTATTTATAGAGATGTATATTAATGATGAAAGGAAAATGAGTACTGGAATCAAATCCTGATTTAATTTTTTATTTACATCTTTAAACCAAACTACTTTTTTCCCCAAAATTAAAAATAAGGATTGTTAGCTGTGTTAATGGAAAAACATCCATATGGAATGCTATACTGTGTTAAGTTTGCCATTGTTATAAATAGTTCAATACCTTTGTAACTTAATGTTAAGATTCTTACAAGATGCATTGAAAGAAAAGTTTGCTTCTAGCTGTCACACATATAATTTCACGCAAGCCCTTGTTTTAGAGAATTTTATGTGGTTGAATTGACATTGCTTAGTAAACAATTGAAAAAGTTAAGCATAACCTAGAAGTCATTTAGAACTATGAGTCACTTTACTGACAAGCCAATAAGGTAAGAGAACCCTGGTTGCAAAACAATTACTAGCCCAGCCTGAGGGACCCTGGAAATATATTACAGGGATCAGTTAAGAAAACAAAGCCGCAGTGTTTTGCCACGCTGCAGAGAACAAGCTAAGGTTGCTAACCAAACCAAACAACTTTGCACTGACAATGCCAATTTTTACATTTGTTTCAGAACAAGGGACGCTCAAACAACCAGAGGTAAGATTAACATTTAAAAATTTTATATAACTTTTGCATTTCAAGTTATTTGCTAACTTAAGCAGGCTTGAGCTTGTGCAATATTAAATGTGCAAATTTAAAATGAATAGCAAGAGAAATGGAGGGAGCAACCAGGTGCTTGTGAGTGCCATCAGAGGCTTGTTCACCTCTCTGTTGTAGACCTGGGGTCCAGGGGCAGTGTGAATGCTTAGTCTAGTACTGTGTGTAAAATGTGATACTTGGTGCAGAGGGAAGGGCGGCCGTATCCCAGGAAATTGGTAGACATGTCCCCTATCATGAAATGTGTGTCTGCCTCACATTTACCAGTACTAAAACTTCTGATATTGTTCACCTAAAGATATGGTTTTATATTTCTTGTCATTTTCCATTTGAGCACAAATTTGATTATTGTTATGTCCTATTGATCAAATCAAGATCTGATAATATTTTCATTTGGATTTATGCATTCTCCTAATGGCTTAGAAGTATGTGATCCCTGTTACTTCTCAGAGTAAAGTAACTTTAAAAAAAACACAAAAATGAAAAATATGCAGATTGTAGACCACCATGGAATCATGGCCTTGGCATTCAACCAAAAGTAATAAAATTTTCACCTGACTCCGCCAAAATAGCAAAAGGTTTTTGTTGTTGTTGTTGTTGTTGTTTGTTTGTTTTAGGTGCTGAGAATCAAATCCAGGGACTTTGTGTTGCTAGGCAAGCACTTTACCACTGAAATATACCTCTGGTGCCATAGCAAAAACTTTTTTAAAGTACAATAGCAAAGTAAAGTATAAAATGCATGTGATTAGTTACATAAACGAAAAGTAGTCTGCAAATTTCAGAAAAGAACCATTACCAAATGATTTTAACATGTACCAATTATCTCTTTTTAAAAGTGCTATCAATGCCTAACACCAAGAAATAAAATAGCAATAAAAGTGTTACATTATTAGTATGTTTCTAATAAGCTATAACTTATATAGTTGACAAAAAACAATGAAAAATACAACTGAATGTATGTCATACAGAAGAGGTACTTGTTCCTCTTCTGCATGAGCACATGGTTTATACAGGTAGAGTCTTGAGAGTGTGACAGCAAGAAGCTCCTGTTAGATACAGCTTGTAGTGTGTCTGTTAAGTGTGCTTTAGAATCTGGATTCTAGATCAAGGAATGCATAACAAGATAGACAATAATAATTTTTAAAAAATAGGCCACAAGTTCTTTTAGGGTGAAGTAAATTTACCAAAAATTCCTTCAGTATTTCATCTGCAGAAAGGTTCTTCATCAGTGTGTCAGGGTTCTCTCAGCTGTGCTGATGATCTGGCAAAGAAGACTTCTTTCACTTACTCCCAACTATTCTTAGATTATGGAGACAGATACCTTGTAGGGCTCTGAACTTTAACTCACTGTTACTTAACATTTATCCTAGTAGGCATATGTATTATTTTTTTTCCAAGGAAGATGCTTTTCATTTCATTTTAATAAGGTAATGTGAAGTGGGTGTATTTACAGAAAGAAAGTGTGCTAATAAGAAGTGGTTAATAATTTTCACATATTAAAATAATTTTTTCAGGTACTTATATACTCTTGAAAATGACACATAAGCCTATTAATAAAAGGAATTAATTTTCACATTTTTTAAATGTGGCATCAGGTAGCAATAGGTTTTTTAGTGACTTCCTTAACTTTTAATATAAGAAGTATGGTTTTTATTTAATGTGTGACTGACTGTACTGAGAATCTCTACTTTTCTGGAGGAAGAGTGTGGGAGCTTTCATGGTGGCCAGTGTACTTGGAAACCTTAGTTGGTTCAAGGAAGAACTGTAGCAAAAAGAAGATTAAGAAGCATCTTTTCACCCCATAACAATGTGTTCACTTTCAATAACAAATATTCTCCCCCCAAGTTGATGATGAAACCTTTTTAGAGTTCTGGATTTTTTTTTTTTATTCCTTTCCCCTCTTGATAACCTTCTTTCTCTCCTTGAGTTGGTTGAAAGTTCTCTTCTGTATGTCTTTTAAGAGCATTTTTGTGAGTTTTTATTTTAATTTCACACTTGGTTTTCAAGGTAGGTCAGGTTCTGATAGCCATGGGATCCATAGGCTCCATGGCCACACTCATTCCAGAGTGGCACTTCAGGACCCCTTCAACTTCGAGAAGCAAGTTTATCATTACACACCTATTCAGCTACTTTGAATCCACTCCCTAATGCAGATTAAGATAGAAGAACCAGATGCCAGATAGCAAATGAAGATTTGCTTGTTTTGTTGGTAAAACCAACAGAAATAATTGCCTTTTTCCCCCAAAGAGGAAAGAACACAAGTGAGATTTTTGGATAACAAAGATTTTTTTTTTTTTTTAAAGACAAACTGTCAGATAAGTGCTAGTTGTGATGGCCTGTGCCTGTAATCCCAGCTGCTTGGTAGGCTGAGGCATGAGTATCACGAGTTCAAAACCAGCATCAGCAAACCAGCCTTAGTGAGGCACTAAGCAACTCAGTGAGACCCTGTGTCTAAATAAAATACAAAATAGGATGTGGCTCAGTGGTCATGTGCCCCTGCGTTCAATCCCCGGTATTAAAAAAAATAAGTATTAAGTAGTGAAGCAACAAATAATTACCTGGTGCTTATAAAATCAGGTTTGTTCCTCACCCCTTCTAGGTAGATCAAAGGAGATTGAGAAGGCCCTGAAGACGGATTCTCATGGTCTCATGGGTTTGTAACTGAGAACTCCCAGAATGGCTAGTAGATAATGTTCTTTTCTCGTTCCCCTTTTCTTGCTGGGGACAAGAGCCTGTTCAGTCTTGGCCTAGGCTTTTGAGAATCCAGATCTGGGAGGAAAGTCTGTGGGACAGGGATGACAGAATGACAGCTGAGTGTTGCATTTTAAAATTGTTTAGTATATTCCATTTTTTTTTTTTTTTTTTACTTTTTAGGTGCTTTGAAAGTATAATAAAATCAAACTCTATCAATAGTCTCACGAGCTGATATTCCCTCCTGTTTTTATAATTTATCACATAGTTCATTTCTCTGTCCACTTTTCCTGCAGAAAAGTTTGTTTTCAGTGTGACTAATTTTCAGTGACTCTTCAGGAGGAAGAATCTGGACCATAAGCAGGGAGCCAGCTGGGCACACTGGTGTGCCTGTATCCCTGCTACTCAGAGACTGAGGCAGGAATATCCCTTGAGTCCACAATTTTTGGGCCTTCCTGGGCAATATAGTAGGACTCTGTCTCAAGAACAAAGCAAAAAGAAATAAAACAATAACTCAGTTCAAGAATGTATCATTTAGGTGAATTTAAACATTCAAAATTTTATGAAGTTAATGATAGTGATAATAAATTATCGCTTAACAAGCCTTATCATGTGGCAAGAACCCTTCTAAGCACTTAATGTAAATTAACTCACTTAATTCTCACTACCAACACTGGGAAGTAGATGCTACTATTATCCCCATTTTGTAGATGAACAAGCTGAGGCAAAGAGATGTACCGAATTTGAACTTAGTTTTATTCTCTAAGCTGTATTCTTAATAATCCTATTATGTTTTCTTTTTTCACATTTTAAGTTTACAGTTTCTAAATAGGGCTGGTTTAGGGATTCTGGGACTCGGACCCAAAGGTTGAATTCTTTCTTGCCACCCAAGCACTTTGATAATAGAACTTAGAATATCAGATGAAAGACAGTTTCTAATGTACATTAAGAAGGTGATGTACAAGAGAAGTCAATAATGGCAAGATAGCCATCATTATATATATGCCTATTGCAAATATAGTCAGTCGTATTGTCCTTTTTATGGGAAATCCAGAAAGTTTGTAAAACGTCAGGGAGAATGAGTTTTCCTTTGAAAGCAGTTTTCTTTCACGTTATTGGGTATGAATCTGTCACTATCAGGCTTCCCCTTTCTGTACAGTAGCCACCAAGAGGCCCAGGGTAGCATTTGCCTCTCACAGAGACTCTCTTTATAATAGTTATTCCAGTACAGCTATCTGTCGTGCTCAACAGAACTTTAATGCTCACTTTAATGATCCTGTTTGTCTTTTTAAAAATCCATTTTGAAAGCAGTTGTGGTGAAAAAAAAAATATGTTTTTAAAGTTTTTTCCAATTCTTTCACCTGTGCCTGAGAATCTGCTAGATTTGGCTTTGAGGCCCTTTCGAAGGCTCAAAGACCCTGTTTCAACCATTTGACTTGTGAGTAAAAAACAACTTCAGAAGGAACCCTGAGAAAAATCCATGACTAATGTGTATTTAGCAAAGCCAAATGTGCTCTGAATGAAACCAAGTTTCCACACACAGGCACAAAACCCAACATACATAAAAAGAAAATTGCTTTTGTGAAAATCTGGATTATATGGTAGTCATAGACTCAGCTTCTTATCCAGTTGTATAATAAAAAGTGAAAAATCAAGTCCTTCTTAATTAGTGAGATTACCATAGTTATTAGGTGAGAATGAATTCAATGCTTGTGAAATCAAATGTGTAACCATGCATTTCAAAAAATTTAAATCTCTTTTGTTTTAAATTTTATCTATGGATTCCTTTTCTAAAATAAGAATTCACTTTCATGATTTCAGAGCTGCAAGTTCTGTTTTTTTCTTTCCTTTTACTTTTTTTTTGTTGTTGTTGTTGTTAAGTATTCGGATACACTGGTCCATAGTTAAAATATTAGACTCATTTGAGTGTTTGCTAAAATCAGAGCTTCAGAACTTTGTTTTGAGGTTGCATATCTTTCTTCTTTCTCTATTATGTCAGGTCTCAGAAAGAGGAGTTAAGAGTTTTAGCAGGTCAATTTAAGGCTATTATTCATATGACTTTTCTGAAAATATTTCCCATCCCCAAATGGCTGCCTGGGCTTTGTTCTCCTATTTCCTATAGTCACTATAACTTAAAAAAAAAATCACAGTATCTGGAATTGGCACACAAAAGTATTTCTTTTTCTTGGAGTCATATCAATGACTTGTCAAATGTAGTGATGTTTGCTGGGCATATTTCTGTAATCCCAACTACTCTGGAGACTGAAGCAGGATGATGGCAAGTTCTAAGCAGGCCTGGGCAGCATAGCAAGACCCCCCTCAGAGGCAATAGGAGATGGAATGATGTTCAAATGGAAGACTTATTACAGAAATTAAAAGGGTTAAATAATACAAACAAACTTTTAAGACGGTGTTCCAATTTAGTCATGCTTTTATTTTGAAAAATGCAGCATTTGTTGAGCTTACAAAATGTCAGAGGTAATGTAATTTCATAATGCCAAATGACCAATACATCTTTGTTTTGCTTTGTTTTACCTTTCTTGGCAGAAACGGACCAATGGACTCCGAAGAACTCCCAGACAGGTGGATCCAGGTGTGTTTCTCATGATATATCCTATAATGACTTCAGTTAAGGAATTGCTATAGAAAGTCAGGTATATTCTTGGCCTTTGTTCCTCACAGCTTGGTATATACTGTGTGACCAGGAGGCAAAGTTCCAAAATGTAAATCATTCACATGATGAGTAACCCCAGTGCCACACTCTTTCCACAATCAGCAGTTGGGCTGGTTATTTGCTAACTGAACCACCTCAGGGTGCCTGGCTAATGCTAACATATCCCAGCATCCTCCCTTTGCTCCCTCCTAAATCTGGTAAGAAAACCAACCAGCAAGATGACCCTTACAAATTACAATTTTTCTGAGGGAGTTGGGAAGAGCATACAAATGGTACTTCTCCATTTCGGAAGTTTCTTAATCTATGTCTGTATGATTTTATAATAGAAGCATGTTTTCAAAATTGAGGACTTTGTGAACAAGTGTCCTCTCTGGAGATCATTGGGATTTGTCTATAGAAAACAGTTATTTTCTACTTAATTTTGTGAGGTTTGCCATGTCATTATGTTAGTGTAATTATTTTGTTAATCTATTAATCGATGCCTTCCTGAATTTAATTATGAAATATTTTGTTCTGTATGTGATCCTGTTATTACAGGTAAAGGGTATTCACAGGTAAAGAATTCCAAATATATGAACTTGATAATAAATCAAGTGGAACATGAAGAATGGAGTAGCCTTGCTGGAAAATAATGTAGATTATGTGTTTTGTTTTGTTTTCTCATCATAAGCAGTGTTCGCCTAGTCATAAAGTTTAGTTTTCAAAGCATTATAGCTTTTAACTGAAACCACACCCATCATAGCCATGCCAGTTTATGAGCTGTCTGGGATTTATAGCAGCTTTGCTGCCTCTGGCTTGAAATTGCCTCACTTGTGTCATGGGATCAGTTTAAATCTTTTAACTACAGAACAAAATTGAGGCCATTAAAAAAAATAGGGTTCTGGTTTACTTTTTAATAGTTCTAACTTTCCCAAGACAATACCCTCTGCAGAGGACTCTGCAATAATATTCAGAAGTTACTTCTCCTGTTTAGTAGGAGCGTATGACCGTGAAGATACTATTTTTTTTTTCTTATTTCATGTGAGTTGTATTTCTATTTCAGAAGATCATCTAACCTTTCTAAATGTATTTTTAATTTTTTTTTCTTTCTCCTATGTTCATTTTCATTTAGACTATTTACCTCCAGGGAAATGCATTTCTATATTTAGAGTGTGTCAGTAGGAACACATTTAACTCTTTAACAATTTATTTTATAGCCAACATAAATTAGGATTTCACAGATTATAAATGTGGCCAAGTAGTTCAATAATAAAATAAATTTATACTCCTTTATCCTAAAGGGGATGGCATTGTATAGGTATAACTATTTTGGTGTTTCTGTGTGTCTAAAAATTTTAGAACTTCATGAAACATAAACTTAAAAATGCAAAAGTACTATTGTATGTTTGTGAATGTATTTAGAAAAAAATTCTATTAGGTATACTAAGTCTGTATGAGTATCTTTCTCATTTTTCCACATTTTTGAGAAAGCCAAATGGTTAATAATCTTGCAGGTGAACCTGCTGGTTCACCTATTTCGCCCGTTAGCCATCTTTGGAGTCAGACTTGAATGATGTGTTTAGGATTGGTTGACTTTTGCTTCTCTGACTATTTCTGCTGACAAGGGGCAAAGCTTTGTGGTTCAGAGTTAACCCTTACTTGATGACCCTCTTGCATTGATCCTGACGGAGTCATTGTTTAGTGGGTTTTCACACTTGTGGAGTGTTTTATCCAAAGTATTTAAACTGGTGATCTTCACAGTGGAGGCTACATGCAGACTGCTTCCAAGAAGCCCTGCTTACTGTTTGCTTTTACTGTTGAAGTTCCTTTTATCTGTTTATTTTTTCCTCTCCTAGCTAATTTAGTTGTCATCTCCAAGTGCTAATACACTGATGACTTTCCAGGGCCTTATTTAGGGGGGGCTTGTAGTAAAAAGGATTAAACCATTTGGGAGGTCAGGTGTAACTACTTCACATCAGGTTCAAATTTCAGAACCATGTACAAAGGTAAGTTATATATCTTCTCTATAGACCTTTTGTGTTGGAAAAGAACTTAGTGCATAATTCCATGGGGTAGGAGGTACTTAGAAAATATTTGTTACATGAATTAATGAATGACTATATACTTTTTCTGTAGGTAGGGGTTGGCTTTCTTGCTTTATAAATTCTTCTTGCTTATGTGCTAATAGACTATGTCAGGGTCAAGTGGTGGAAAGTAGCAGGGCTCTCAGCCACACTGGCTGGGGATGGGATTGGATTTAGCTGTTTCCTTGCTGTTTGACCTTAGGCAATTTGCTTTCTCTTTGTGTTTCCTCATTTTAAAGGTTACCAATGACAGTATCTACCTTAAAAAGTTGTTGTGAGCATACATGAATAAATACTTGTAAAGTGCTTTTCAAATTGCCCAGTATGTAGTAAATGCTAAGTGGTAGCAATTATCATTCTAATTAGTTTGTATTAGATTTTAATATTGTCTATTTTGGCATTTAGAGAATCAATAACATTTGCCAGTTATTTCTTTGCAAACAGACCCTGAATTTTATGTTGAATTTCCATTGAAGCAAGAAGTTACATAATCACAGTCATTTCCAGACTTGGAGTTATTCTCTGCTTACCTAATGACTGTCATGCTCTTTTGCTCATCTTTACCAATATACTCAGTCAACAGTAATGGTTGAGAGGTTTTTTTTTGTTTTGTTTTGTTTTTTTTTGTGTGAAATTAGTGTTTGTGATTACAACAAAGAAAGAAAAACTACCAAGGTTGAAAATGCACAGTGTGGATTTTATTCTAAACCAAGGAAGATGTGAGCTGTGGGTTTACATTTTGGCTTACTAGCACATTTTTAAAAACATTAGCTCTTTATTAATAATTGTGGATAATATTTGTCTTTGCTCTTTATTTTTTCTTGTCTTCTATTGTGTGCTAAGAAATTTATCAACTTATAATCTTGACTGCTTTTATAAATTTAGTAATGTGTTAGATGCAGATTGTGGTAGCTCTTTTGAATTACTTAAATATAGCAGAGTATTTTCATCAGTTTGTACTTTTCTTCCTGAGACAGATGTTAGTATCAGAAAAACAACACTTGTAACAGACAGATCAATTATTTCAGGAACACGGAGGTGCTAGGCCTTTTTCAAGAACATGAGATCATAAATCTCAAGAAAATCAGAGCACTGGTGTAATATTTTTCACCTAAAGTGGCAATCAAGGTCAAAGTTACCAATTAAATTTTAATACTGAGCTTTAAAGGTTTTTTTCTTCAATCTAAGTATAGTAGATACAAGATTCATTTCAGTTTGCATATAGTCTGTCTGTATGCCAGGGCATGTGTTCTTTCCTCCAAATCCACGTTTTTTTGACTGTGGTGAAATTGTCCTGTATTTGTAAAACTCACTGCATCCTGTATGTAAATCCACAGTCTCTACCTTTTAAAACATTCAGGCCATTTTGGGGTGTTGTTCTGCCTGTAGGTTAGAAGGGGTAGATGGCAAATGTTTAGATAGCTCACTCCCTTTCTGAGTTTAAGTTACTCATGTAATCTGTGATAACCTTGAATAGTAAATGACAAGATGATAGTTAAATTGATGGGTTCTTCCTGAGATCTTCAGGTTCCCCTGTGCTCTTTGTTAAACTCTTGATTACAAAGAGATACCTGTGACTTTGGCTGTATTTATATTCACCCAGAAGATCTCCTAATCATGTCTAAGTACAGACAGCTTCAAGATGGTCACTTTCTCTTTCTGAAGGGAAGGATTGTTGTTTGCCACTTATACTGTTTGTTCTTATGTGAAGAAAGGAATTCAAATAATCTTTACTTCATTACCAGCTTCATGCCCTACATGACATTAAGCACAGCAGTGTCATTAATTAAAAACATGGTCTCTCTCCACAAATATTTATGTTCTATCTAGAAAAGGAATAGAGGCACAGTTTTGACTGCATATATATATATATATATACACACACACACACACACACACACACACACACACATACAATGTTTTATATATATAAAACATTGTAGTATTATATAAATTTTACATATAGATCCATTATGGTATAACATAGTATCTTAACAACAATTGGTAATAATCCTGTAAGTATACATGTATACATAAATATCTATAATTACCCAGTACACTCAAAAAAGCAAAATAAATTGGAAAAGACAAGCAGATGTGGGCTCAAATTATTTTTAAGCTGGTTTATGTATAGCTGTTTTTATTTATATAAAAATCTGTTATGCTTGTTTAGTATTGAATTACAATTTAATGTGATTCTCCTTAGTGTTTTAATTTCAAAGGATTACTAAATGCATTCCAAGTCTAAATAAAATTGTTTCTTTTAAATTTGCTTTTAAGTATATTATCAATTTGCTCCATAGAGAAGTTTTATATTTTAGTTTCCAAATAGAAAACATTGAAGTGAAAAATAGCAATGCAGTATTTTTTAAATCATTGACCTGAAAACATACTTTTCTTCTTTTTTTAATGAGGGAAACTAATATATATTCTTGAGGGTTTTAGGAAATCAGCTTTTGTCTGTAATCCATAAGAAAGTTTCCATATATTGTAATATTTCCATATTAACTGGTCGAATCTATTTCCGTCTCTTTTGTTATCTCCAAACCTAATTTCTCATCAAATATGTTAGGATTTATGTCCTAATCTAAATATTGGGAGCAAAATTGTGAATGTGTAAAAATATACTTCACAGTGAAAGAAATAAACTTGAAAAAAAAAAAAAAAACTGGGACAGTAGAATCCAGTTATTAAGATTCATTGCAGAGAGAAATGAGAGATCCAAGGCGTGAACGAATACTGGGGAGCATGCTCTGGTTTTTAAAATAGCAAATTCTTTTTTTTCTGCTTCTATTAAACTAGGAACAATAAGACTAGTTTTGCACTAAGGCAATTGATCCCCTTGTAGTTATTTTCAGGACTACCTTTCTAATTCCCTCTACCATGATAACAGATTTCTGAAATGAACATCACATTCCCTGGCTCGCATCTTTTTTGGCTGGAGGATTTGCTTCTCCCTTTCAAAGCTCACTCTTGAGTTAGCAAAGACTCAACTACTGCTGTCTGGCAGGCCCATACATGCCTTGCCAAACAGGTCTTTTACACTGCTCAGGTACCTTCAGAAAAAGAAGGAAAGGGAGGTGAATTTTTGCAGATGTGTATGGGGGTTCTTTTAGATAGCAAAGATGGCATCAGTAAGGTGATTATTGAAATAGTAAAATATTTGGATTATCATATGCAGAATCTGCTTCTGGGTCTTTTTTGAACTTCTTACATTTTTTTTGTTATCGTAGTAAGTATGTCTTTAGAAGATAAAGTATCTATCTACTAAATATTTAGAGAAACATTCTAAAGATGAAGTCTTGAACCTATGAGCTACTATGATGAAATGATCCTTATCTGGAAGATCAGCTATGACCCACATTTCCTTGTCTATATCTGTGGCCATGCTAGTTGAATGCTTTTCCACTTCAGAAGGAAAAGGATCTGCTATGTAATGCTAACTAGGTAAAGAAATTTCAGACATTTTGATGGGCTCAGGTCTAAAGTTTTAAATGAAAGGAACCAGGTAGGTTAAAAACATATTAGTTTCCAGCAGCCATATTTGACACAGGTGATATCCAGCAGCTCTCAGGAAAGAGGACATTGAAAATGTATACCTTAATATCAAAATATATGATGATCTTACTAATACCACAGCTCAATGGACAAAGAGTGAGAATGGTTATCACACCAATTAGAACATTGGAGTACAGTTTGTGGAGTTTCCGTCAAAATGACTCATATTGGTAATTATCTTTCAGCATATTCAAATAAGTGATTTTTAAAATTTTAATTTGAATGAAAGGAAAAGCTTATATTAGGTTCTTATAATTGGTTTTACAGATCATTTTTGAGACCTATTTTTTTTCTGTGTAGATAGGAGAAATTTATGGATGTTTGCTGAAGTTGGAATTTTGTTAGATAAGAAATACAAACTTGCTTAACAATAATACTGCTCAGACTATGATGAACCACCCTCATGTGTGGTATTGGTTTAGTTGGTGTAGTTGACAATCAATGTATCTAGGGCAGAATTCGTTATGAACTGAAGAAGTACATAGGGCAAGGTGACAGAATTTTAATAGTTACATCAGTCAATGTAACTTTACTAGAAATACAGATGTTTAAATTGAAGGTATAAGTCTGTTACCAGTTCAAGTCTATGTCAATCACTATAATTTTGTTAGGACCATGAAGCATTTTCCAACTAGTTGAAGAAAAAACAGGAAAGGCATACCTACTTCAGCAACTCTGAAGTCCAGAGTGTTTCCCTCTAGGCAGAGTTGGATCCAGAGACTCAATTGATACCCTCAGGGATCAGTTTCTCTCTGTGTCTCAGTTCTCCTTTCTTCTCTGTTGACTTCTGATCAACAGTTACCTCATGTAAGTTTGTCTCATTTACAGGCAAAAGTGCTCATTAGCAACTCTCAGAAGAGCTGGTCACCATAGCTAGTGAATCCTGAAAAAAAACAGAACACCTTTTTACCAGCATATCTGACAAAAATTCAGGGAGGGCTTTAATTGGCCTGGTCTCAACCCTTGGCTTATCTCTGAAGAAATCACTGAAGCCTGGCTTCCTGTTATATGTTCACCTGGCTTCTGTGGCCACTTCCAGAACTGGGCTGGGACTGAACTAGCCTGTCCACAAGGAATTTGTATTGTGCAATTCTGCTTATAAAATGGGCTGGTGGCAGGGGTGGAGAGAAGCTTGGTTTGAGCAGATTATAATATATATCTATTACCATGCATAGCAGTTTTCAGAGAGTTCTCCTTGGGCGCACTGATGGGTTCCCTACCTCTTCTACCTGCTTCTTTTTCCATTTGTAGGTTCTTCTCTTTGGTCCTTGTTATTAAAAGAGATAATCATTACCCTAGATACATGTATGACTGCACATATGGTGTGACGCTACATCATGTACAACCAGAGAAAGGAAAAGTTGTGCTGCAATTGTGTACAATAAACCAAAATGCATCCTGCTGTCTTATATTCCTATTTAAAAATAAATAAATTAATTAAAAAAATAAGAACTAAAAAAAAGAGGTAAATCTGGAGGAAGGTACCTAGAGCAGGAAGTGGAGATTCCCAGGGAAAGTTAATCCTAACTGTTATCTTTGGTTTGCAGCAATACTATAGTTTTCTTGCCTCACAATTGATCTTGTCATGCAGTCATTGTACGTAGTAAAATATCAAGTTGATATTCTCCTTTGAATGCAGATAATGTGCTCTTAGAATATGATAATCTTTTGTTTCCTCTGTTACCTACTGACTATCAGTTGGGATTTATCCATCAGATTAGAGAGCAGAGCAAACAGGACCTAATATTACATGCTTTGTAGGGACAAGAGGGATGACAGGTATCCTCCCTGATGGAAGAAGGGTCAGGGCCAAAATGTTGGGGGGACCAGAGAGCGCAGTCCTCATGGCACAGAGTTTAGGCTACTTCCTGCCACTATGGCAATGAGGGAGAGATGAGGAGAGAGAGAGGAGAGAGAGCTTCCTTAGTTTTGTCTGCATTCAGCACTTTCACTCAGGTCAGCACTTTCAATCACCAGAGGCAGCCTGTGTGGTGGTTCACAGGGCTCTGCAGAGCCAGAGGCCAGGTTTGTACCTGCTCTTCTACTTACTGGTCATATCGTCTTGAGAAAGCTTACCTGTTCAGCATCTCGAAAAGGTAGATAATAGTAGCAATCCCATTCTAGTGTCATTATGAAGATTAAAAGGAATAGTAGATAAAGCATTCATCAAAGTTTAGAACATTGTAAGTACTCGTAAGTGAGAGCAGTGCTGGTTATTATCAATACCTATGCATATCTACATCAGGTTTCTATTGCTGTGTAAAGAGTCACCCTAAATCCAGCAGTGTAAAATTAACATGTACTTATTATCTCATGGTTTCTGTGAGTCAGAAATCCAAGCATGGCTTCATTGGATTCTCTGCTTCATGTTTCTTCATAAAACCTCACTTAAGACGCTGGTCAGGGCCGGATCTCATCTGAAGACTTACCTAAGAGAGGTCTACTTTCAGCCTCTCGTCTTGTTAACAGGATTTCTTTCCTTTTGGCTGCTGGACTGAGGGCTTCAATGCTTTAGCACAAATTCCCAGAGGCTGTTTCCTATTCTTGGCTATATGAGACTTCCTAATGGGGATGCTTGCTTCACCAAAGTGTGCAAGCTGAGAAGGATATAGGGTCTCCTAGTAAGATGGAAATTAAAGTCTTATATAACCCAATTACAAAAGTGATGTTCCATCATGACTAGCTGAGGTTTTTCAGCAGAGCAAACCAAAGCTCTGAGAGGATGAGTAATTTATCCAAGGCCAAATAGCATCTAGTGGGTGCCAAACTTAATCACAGTGTGTTTCGTTCTAGAGACCCTTCTAAAGATCTTCTATGTACCCTCCTTATGGTATGCTTGGGACAGAGAAAAGCTTATTTTCTGAGGTCTAGCTCTATACAGTGAAAATTAGCAATGGATTTATTAGTGGCTGTTGTTACTAACCAGATTTAGGGGTGATTTTATTTTATGCATTGTTAATTTTGAAAATGTTAATCTGAAATTGCTACAGTATTTCAATTAATTTGGATGATTAAAACTTAGCGCCAGAAGAATCTCTAGCAGAGGATAAGGCAGCTAATTAGAGGTTCTGAAACAAACAACTATAGACATGGGCACTGACACATGCTGGGTAGATGACACCCGGCAGAATTCACTCTGCTTCGCAGTTCTGAAATGCAAAGAATGGTTCTTTCTGGCAGACTAAAGACTAAACTTGAATGTAGTTGACTTTTTTAAAAGGTATTTTAAGGGCTGGGATTGTGGCTCAGTGATAAAGCACTTGACTAGCACGTTTGAAGCACTGGGTTCAATCCTCAGCACCACATAAAAATAAATAAATAAAATAAAGGTATTGTGTCTAACTACAACTAAAAAAGTATTTTTAAAAAAGCTATTTTAAGGTGTTGTTTAATATATGATTTAAAAATATTACATAATTTTTGAAAAACTGCCTTCACCTTATTTTACAGAGATAGAAATACAATAAGCATCTGTTGCCCAGGGTTTATGTAGAGGTACAATAGCATACATATGTATTTTTTGTGTGTATTTTTATCTCCTTTGATAAGCTACTTTTGCATTTTGAAAAGTTTATTATAAAGGATTCTGAAAATAATAAGGAAGCATAGAAAAGTTCCCTGGATAAATGCCTATCAGCTTCACTCAGATGATCACCCTTTAAACTTTTGTTGCATGCTTTTCTCTAGTACTTACTTTCTTTGTGCATAATTGCATGTTTATAAAATGTCTATAACTTTCAATTCGGTATTTTGCTTTTATCACTTTGTTTCATGAGCATATTTGTTTATTCAGTTGTTTCTTCAACCATTTGACAAGTGTGCAGACTCCTTGTTGGGTTTACAGTAATGAACAGGATGTGTTTTCATTATGGAGAACAGTGTCACAGAGCAAAGGTAAGGGTGAGAATCAGTTCAGAGAAAAAGGCCACAGACTGTAAATACATGATCATCCATGATCATCAGGAAATGGCATCTAAACCAAAATCCAAAATATGAGTAGGGGATTGACAGATAAGGGGAGGGAGGAGCTGCAGGCTTTGCAAAAGCTATCTCAGAAGCCTTGAGTTTCAGAAAGCATGCGGGAGTGGGGCCGATGAGGGAGAGCTAAAAGGCAAAAACTGAGAAGCCTGCAAGGGCTCTAGGACTCCACAAAAGACATCTGAGTTTTTCTCAAGAGCAAATTGAGCCCTTGAATATTTTTAGCCAGAGAAGTGACATGGTCAGCAGAGACTGGTTGAAAAAATCATCCTAACTGTAATGCAAAAGGTATCTGGAATTAAGTACTCTTCAAATCACATGAAGTGATTTCAGCATAATTTATTGCTGGACATGAGTTTTTCTAATTTTCATTTTTATAAATAATACTCTGAGTAATGTGTACATAATTGCCCATGTGGCTGATTATTATTTTGATGTACATTTTGGAATTGCTCACAGAATTGTAGTCTATTACTTTAAAAAAGCTAAATAAGTTATTACTTAAATAAAAAGTTCAAATGTTACAAAAATTAAATAAAGTTAAAAGTACATATTTAATAGAATTCAAAGGAATAGAAACTTCCTAAGCATAAACTCAATACAATATCAATAGTTTTAAATACTTCCAAATGTAAAACCTTATATAGATCATTTTTACAGTTCTGAATGAAGATCAAACCCAGACCCTCACTCATTGTGCAAGGCAAGTGCTCTACCACTGAGCTACATTTTAAACCCCAAACATTATATAGAAGTAAGCCAGAAAAATTATGGAATTGTTTTCAATAAATATGTGATTAACATCAACTTATTTTTCTTATAAATCATTTAGAAAATTAGTCATCAAGGGAGACTTTTTGTATCAAAGCATATGAACTCTAAGAATCTAGGTACTTACATTGCAGAATTGCCTTTTAGAAATATTACATTCAAAGGGACTGAGGGAGGGAGGTGGGAGAAAATGGAGAAATGCTGGGGAACAATACTGACCAAATTATATTGTTATAGCGTATGCATGTACAAATATGTAGCATCAGATCCCACGGTCATGTGTAATTCTAATGTACCAATAAAAATATGGAAAAAGGAAATATTGCATTTAATTATATCTCCATTGCTAATATAAGAGAATATGTCATATTTTATGCTAGCACTCTAAATTCTTACTATAAGCCATTGGATAGCAAAAAAATCATATCTTAGTATTTATATCACAGTACAGTATGATGGGATAATGTCAGATAAACCTATCTTAAACTGAAAATATCATGCTTCACCCAACTTCACAGCCTAACTATGTAGCACACTGTAGCAAGTTGCTTTTTCCACCTTGTGATTGCCTGGTTGACCCCGGGCTGTGGCTGGCTGCCACTGCCCAGCATCTCAAAAGTATTTTACTGCAGGTCCAGCTCAGGAAAAGGTCAAAATGCAAAATTTAAAGTACGATTTCTCCTGGACACATGTCAATTTCACACCACCAGAAAGTCCAAAAGTCATAAATGGAACCATCCTAAGTCGAGGGAGTATCTTAATATAGTCATACCATGGTAGGATCATGCATGATTTTAGGCCAGATGGATTCCTTTTAAGGTTGATTGTATGTTTGTATCATTCTTATGTTAATTTTCTGCTTATGCTGCACCTATTTTTCTCTTCAACATTTGAAATCCTTTTTGTACTTTTTCTGGCTTCTATATAAATTTTTTAATTTACAAGTGGTCAAAGTTACTGATATTTCATTTATGGTTTCTTTTATTGCTTTTATGTTTAGTATTTTCTCCTCCCCTTAATTCTATTAAATATCTACTTCTAATTTTGTTAATTTTTGTAACATTTGCCCATTTAATTTATTTAATATAATAACTTATTTAACTTTTTAATCGATTACAATTCTGTGAGCAGTTCCAAAATCTGCATCAAAATATTTGGGGGAGGGGGGGAATTTATGTTACAACATTTTACAAATTTAAATTACCTTTTTATTCATTTCTTAACAACCCATTACATTATGTACTTTTTATTTTGTGCTTTATTAGATACATGGTTTGCTCAGATAATAAGTTGTCTTGTGCAAAATATGTTACAATATATGTTCCACATAGCTAAGAAATAACATTTTAACAAATATAAGTACTTTACATTAAGGCAGTCAAATTTTCTTGTTTTCAAAATGTGACCAAATAAGATTACCTCCCCTCAAGGCCTTTTGGAAGTAGGAGGAAAAACATTTTGTGGCTCTTCCTGTGACTTCAGAGTGGCTCTTCCCATTGCCCTCTTTCCCCTTGCATTCTCTTTAATTTTACGCATATTTTTCACCTTAATTTTCTCAGCTGCTCTCAGGAGTGAGATGAGATATATTATTTTAAAAGATCTTCAGTTTTGATAATTTTTCAGGAAAGAAATTCTCAGTTTCTATTTTATTTGAAATATGGAGTAGGTGTATTCTCATTTTCAAAATGGCCTGGAAATTCTACACTTCAGAGTTCTAATTTGGGAAGTTTTGTACAGTAGTCCCCCCTAAGTCATGGTTTTACTTTCTGTGCGTATAATTGTCACCAGTCCAAAAATATTAAATGGAAAGTCGCAGAAATCAACAGTTCATAAGTTGCATGCCATTCTGAATAGAGTGTCCTGCTTTGTGCTACTGAGGACATGAATCATCCCTTTGTCCAGCTTGTCCACTCTGCTCAGTTCTTTTCTACTGGTTGCTTAGCAGCTGTCTCATGTCTTAGTTATCAGATCAACTGTCCTGGTATTGAAGGGCTTGCATTCAAGTAGTCTATTTTACTTAACAATAGCCTTGATGCCCAAGAGTCATGATGTAAAGGAGGGGTCAGGGCACAACACATGGAAGGACAGATTATCCCTGGTACTATGTGACAGTGCTGTAGGGTATTAGAGGAAAAGCTATATATAGGATTCATCATTCTCCACAATTTTAGGCATCCACTGGGGGGCTTGAAGCTCTCTGTACATTACCATGAAGACATGAGGTGTTTAATAAATATACTTTCTTGGAGAGTTTATTGTATAATATCCCTTTGGTTTCTTGTCTGGCATATTGCTTCTGATGATCTGTTAGCTTCTGGCTCTGCAGATAGCAACAGTAGTGCCTGTAGCTTTTGACTGCTTTTAATGGTCCATCAGAATACTGTGATACCTTCAATCCAGGACAGAACTTTCCTTCTTGGGACTAAGAATTATTCTTGTTTGTTTAGAGCACATCCATAAGATTATATAGGTGAAAGATGAACATTTTCATGTGTTTCTCCACCACTATCTACCACTTTATTGCTAATATTACACCTTTTTACTCCCAGAAGAAGAAACTTGTCATTTTTTAAAAAATGCATATATAATGACATGCTATGGGGATCCCATATTTAAGTACTTTGTGCATCTTCCATTTAAATCCAGGCAGTATCCAAGAACAGAATCTGGCCAGTGGTTTTGAGAAAGTGAAATGGCAACACCTTCTTGGAATTTCAAACTGTTCAAAGATATTTTCTCTAGCAAAACAGGAAGAAATTGGAGAAAAGCATATGGACTCAGTTTGAGCATATGATGTATTTTCAACTTGAATCGGCACTTTACTCATATTTGTAGTGTGACTTAAAATTAATTTTGGTGAAGCATTTAGATTTGAGAGAGGAAAAAAAATCCTATCTGGGACTAAATCAACATTTGTGGCATATCATTAATCACTGCCTTATGCAACCACTTTCCTACCTAAAGCGAAGCTACTGGGATGAGAAAAGTTTATAATATTAATGCCAAGTGCAGATCTTGCCTCTCCAAAAAGGAGTTCATTAATCATCATCGAAGCACAAGAACAAACATACTTCACATCTCATGCCAATTTTTTAAATAACATTTCTAAAAGGAAAAAGAAACACTATTTTTTTTATCTTCATTTGAAAAGGTTTTAATTTAGTTGTTATTTAATTTGTGATAATGTTATGTAAATTTGATGTGTTCTGAGAATGTCCATGCATAATCTGTAGCAGTAGAGTGTATTGGTTAAGAGTTTGGGTCCCTGGATCACAGCAATCTGGGTCCAGATTCTTGGTTCTGTTAATTCCTTTCGGTGTGGTCATAATTTTAACCTGCAGAGAATTTTAAACACAATTCTCAGCACAGAATGACTGGCCAGTGACCAGCAGTACTGTTCACCAGAAGTACCACTACTTCCCACTAGGAGGAAGCAGTATCTGGTCTTGACATTTGAAAATATGGGTTTCAATGTGACCTTGTACACAAATCTTAGGGCAATTTAATAAACCTTCAGTTTCTTTTCTGTGAAATGGGGATACCAATACTCTATGTGTATCACAAGGTTATTGATTGGCAGAAGTGAGGTACTACCTTAATCAAGACTGAAAACTGATTCTAGTCATGACATATAAACTCATGTAATATAATAAAAAAATAGTGCCAAATTATGAAATCTTTATTTTGCTATATGTCTCAAACTCTCGATGGTAACATTATTTGGGTGGGTGATTCATAGTTTTGCTTATATTTTAAGGTCAGTCATTTAATTCGTGTATCCTTTATGCAGTTTTCCATTATTGATTGATTGATTGATTGATTGACTGATTGAAGTGCTAGGGATTAAACCCAAGGGCCTGTGCATGCTGGGCAAGTGCTCTGCCATCAAGCTACATACTTAGCCCTCTAATGAATTTTTGCTCTTCTTTTTTTTTTAACTATGTATTTATCTCTCTCTTTTTTTCCTATCTTCTGAATTAAAAAAACAAAACTTTTTTATAAATAAGAAAAATTCATGAGAAGCATAGGAATTTTCCAATAAATGAAAATGGTTATCTAGCTTTAAAAAAGAACTAAAATTGCATGTGAGAAAAGAGATTCACCAATTTAAACAATTATAAATTAACAAAAAAAAAAAATCTCATGGAAAGGCCAAACTGGCTGCAGTCCATGTTTGTGTAAGACCATCAAGCAAACCAGGTATCAGAGGTACAAATTGATCATGAAATTTTCAGGCTCTCCAAAAAATGTGTTCATTTCTTTCTTTTTTTTCTCCTTGTCCCCATTAGAAGACTTTCCCTTTCTCATTTTTTTTTCTTTATTTCTATGGTCCTTGCTATTAGAAACATTGTCAAAAGCCAAAAGAAGAACAAGAAATTCTAAGGACATGGTTGAAGATGCAACCTTGAGGTTTCAGAAATCACAGGAGACAGGCCAGGCCCCTGTCCATTGACAATAGCCGGGGTGATTCTTTTTGTCCCCCTTTAAACAGTCAAGGATAAAGAAGAGATCACATGGACTCCTAGGAAGGCTTAGTTCATTTTTTAAGTCAAAATAGTTTAGAAAAAGGACACTGAGCAGAGTAGAATAGCAGGAGGTTTTTGTAAAGTGAAATGGAATGAAAGTACAGACAAGAATTTTTCTGTCTCCAATTTTAAAGAACACTGGCCTGACTTGTTTTTCTTTTCCTCCTGCATTCCTTTTGACCTTCTTATCAGCTCTTGACTTTCTCCCTTGGGGGATTTTCTTCATATAGTCAGCACTGACTCCTTCAGAAATCCTGAATCCCAGGCTCTTATTGCGAAAGGGTTGATGAGAATTAACAAGTTGGGATAAGTATCTTGGAAACTGTTACAGGATGCCTTTGTAATATGACACTGCCAGCTATGAGCCAAGGTTACAGGAAAACTCCATTCAATGTATGGATCCAAATTGTAATTTTCACTTAGAAATATAAGCTGAAGTTAACATTAGGTATCAGAAGTCCCTGCTGACTATCTGCATTCCTTTGACAGAACATTATTTGACAGTTGTCACTTTTCTCTTCCAGACTGCATCAACAGCCCAACTGCCCAGTTTGTGGTCACCTCCTCTCAGTATAGTCAGGGAAAAGTTGATGATTTGCTCAATCTCTTTGTTTTACACAATCCATTGTACACCCCTCCTGCAAATTCTCATAGGTGTGATTTGTATGAACATCAGCATGTTGGTGAAGTACCTGAGGAGTGAATGTTAGGATTTCAGGTACTGTTTGATATACTTTATTTTTAATTCTCACAACAAAACCTGTGACAGGGATATTATGCCCATTTTATAGATGAGGAAGCTATACTGAGAGTATAAGGCAGATTCAAACCCACAGAAGTAGTAAACACAGAATCTGATCTTTTAATAAAATCCTTATAAAAATGAATATGGTAGATACTGGTCCCTGGGCCCTCATTCAACACAAACATCTGGATGTTAAGTCCCTTATATAAAGTGGCATAGTATTTCCATATAACCTATACAATCCTCCCAGATATTTAAATCTTCTCTCGATTATTTACAATATCTTCCTATCAGTGTAAATGCTATGAAATAGTTGCTAAACTGTATTGTTTAAGGCAATGCTGATAAGAAAGGAGTCTGCTCATATTTAGCACAGATGCAGTGTTTTTCTCCCGAATATTTTCATTCCACAGCAGGTTGAATCCATAGATGTAGAACACTCGAATACAGAGGGCTGACTGTGTTTGTGTTTCTGTAATCAGTAAAAGCATTGCATGTCTTTAACTAATTTAGGACTCTTTAGTGAGAGACACTCACTACATTAGTGCCCTTTGTCAGATGATTTACTTTTTACCCAGACTGACCTTGATGCCACACACTTGGGGAGGGACGGAGTGAGTAAAGATAGGATAAAGAAAAATAATCATGGTCAGATGAAAGATGGGAAAACACTATTAACTGCTAATCTGAAATGGAGGGAGGGATATGATGTCAAGGATGCTAGGAAGGGGGAGTTTGTGCTGTTGCATAAATGTCTGAGTCCCAGATGAGAGGGGACCAGCTCAGGGGCTGAGAGAAGGCTATTCCTCAGGCAAACGGACACTGTGGGCCCTGCTGTCTCAGGATGCTATTTTCCAACAAAGGAAGAGAATTCCATATATCATTCTAGGTCTTTAATTAGTGTGCCTTGCTTTGATTTTAACATGATTAGATGATAAAATCATAGCAGACTATCAGGAAGTGACCCCGAACAAAGGTAACAGATGCTGCTTCTGTTTGTCTTTTCCATGTTCTTCTCCTTTAATGTCTTTATTAAAAATTTGTGTAGAAAATAGAATTTCAGACGTGATTTTGCTATTTTAAATAATCTCTAGAAGTTGATTGTTTTTCTGTCTTTATCATTGGTCATATATATGTGAAGGTGTCTGATTCTAACATAAACCATTGCTGTTCAAACCATCCCTCAATTATTATCTGTTTACATTACTTTGGGTGAAAATCATATAATTTCCCAGGCAGTCATGGAGGCCCCATTTACATATACTTCCTGAGCCAATGCTTCATTGTAGCATGGGCCCTGGGGTAGTATGTGGGCATGGGGCAGTATAAGTGCCTAAGGGATCCGGCCTTGTAGCCAGCATTGCCCCTTGCCTTCCTACTTAGCCACACACTCTCACACACTTAGCCACGGTTCAGCCTCTACCTGGGAGGTGACATTGATGCCTACCTCCTAGAGTTGCTATGTGTCGACTGAGAGAATGCATCTGTAGGCACCGTATCAGGTGTGACATTTTGTATGTCACCGTATCAGATGTGCCATTTTGTACATATTTGATAAATGATGGTCACCCATCATTGTCACAATCAACCTTCAGGACCCAGGATCATCCAGGTATGAAAGGTGAGCTGACATCCATGAGGTGAGGTCCCTGTTCCAGACTTCTGAGACCAGGGGTCATGCTGTGCTCTTGTTCTGCTTTTAAGGATCTAAGTCCATTAGAGCTGAGGCAGCAGTCCAAGCTGCTAGTTCCCTTGTGTCTTGTGTGTAGTTCCTTTTTTGGAAATTGATGTTCCACAAATTCCAGAACCAGGGTCCTCATCATGCCCACTTCAAAGGGCTGCATATTGCTTAAATATATGATGCTATTAGTCTGGCACACAGTAAGTGCTTTATAAATTACTTAGTAAATTTCAGTTATCCTGAGATAGTGATAGAAGTGTGTCCTACAAATAGATCAACTATCATTTGGAAGTCTACTATCGATTAATATTTAAAGAGAGCTTAAAATATTTTGTGCAGTTAGTACTGAATTTTGGGAGTAAGAAGCTGGGCATGGTTTGCTGTCTTAGGATAGTGGGCACTTTAGTACTGTCTGCGGAATGACATATACTTTAGAAGGTTGCTAGTGAGAATTTCAGTTCCTAGGTTTAACAGCACATGTAATAAAGCCATCTTTTATTTTCTTAAAATCAGTTCAATTCCTACCATGAGCCCTCGTTCCCTCCCTTGATGTTTGCAGAGTGGCATTTTATTTCTCACATGTAGAAAAGAGTGGTCTCTGACCAGGAAGGTGTCCCAGGAACTTGGGAAGCTTTCTGATACCTACAAGACTCTGTCCATCAGGGACCTTCCTCCCTCCCACAGTGGTTCTGTAGAAGGTTGGCCCTTCTCTCTCTCTCCTGGTCACATCCAACAACATCTCTTCATAATTTAGGTTTTCCAGAAGGCAAGAGAATCTGACTTCTGTAAGTCTTGCCTCTCTACCCTGTAATGCTCTCTGAGGCCACAAAGCAAAACTCTGCAGTACCCACTTATTAAAGGGAGACAGAAAATCTGTGCAACACATGCAATTAATGTCTTAGTAAGTGGAGAGTCAGGCGCCACAGCAATAAGATTGTGCTGCCTCTGGAAATAGTGGCACCTGTCCAGCCACCTGGACAGGTGCCCGTGAGAGGTGTCAGCACAGTCCTGGAGGCCCACATATTCCTTTCCAAACCATAGACCACCTTGATTTAGGTCTGTGGGTCATTCTTTTGAAAAATATGACCCTAAATCTTGTCTTTTCTTCCCTCAAGAATAAGCACTTTAGTAGTTATTTATGACTGCCAGTAGCCAGATGTAGTAAGTCATTTTAACTTTTTGACCTTTAGTATATGCTTGAAAACTGTTGGGTTTGATTTGGTGATTTCTAGTGAATACTATGCTTGTCTTAGTATTCAGAGGAAGGTGAGGGTGGAGGGATAAAAGGAAGAGGAAGTCATGTGGAGAAAATATTGACATAAAAGCTCTATTCTTCAAGCACATGGTGCTGCTTTGGAACATATTGACTTTGGAAGTGTTTTTTAAAACATTCCCCTTCAGTTGTGTGTGCTGGGGGTAAAAAACCTATAATCCCAGCAGCTTGGGAGGTTGAGGCCAGGGGATCACAAACTCAAGGCCAGCCTGGGCAGCTAGTGAGACCCTGCCTCATTAAAAAAAAAAAAAAAAAAAAAAAAAAGCTAGGAATGTAGATGGGTTAGAGAAGCAAACCTGAGTACTACAGATAAATAAATGAACAAATAAAAGAAATTAGGGATTGAACCCCAAGACACTCTACAACTGAACTACAACCCCATCTCTTTTTTAGTTTTTATTTTGAGACAGGGTCCCATAGGTTGAGAGGCTGTTCTGGCATTTACCGTCCTCATGCTCAGCCTCCTGAGTAACTGGGATTACAGGCCTGTGCCATCATGCTTGGCAGAACCTACCTATTTTTATTCTGGAATACAGCCCCACTCTTCACAATGAATACCACCTCCCTTGAGCAATCAATTTTCAGATAACATCCATTGTCCTTTGTTTTCTTATCTGTGAATCTCTAGACTGTGTGAGAAGCCCAGAAGAGGGCAAGAGCTTTCATGCATTTTTGGTAGTGTGACTTTCTGGTTGTAGGTGCACAGCATAACTGGACATGAGGAATCACACTCTTTCTCCAAAACAGGTGAGGTTAAGGGGTTCCAGTACTGATCTGTGAGACAATGGCTCTGCCCTCAGCAGGGACAACAAAATGCGGTCAGGGTAGTTTATACTACTTTGGTGCCCACCCCAATCTCCAGCATGTGACTGTGAGGAACTGACTTGAAGACAGTGCATTTGTGAGCTCTGCTTATTGAGGAGAAGCACCTGCTCTTATTCCTAGGGTCCCCAGAGAGCTTCAGTGCAAGACCCATTAAACAGAAGCTTTTAGCCAACTAGGGAGGGCCAGAGCAGAGAGAGGGGTCCACCTACTAGTGGGAAGGAATATTTTATCAGTGATGTTGCTGAGACTATCTGGTTCATGGTGATAAGAACAGCCACATCAACTTTGATTAACAGTTAGTTTTATGATTGTTTTAAAGTGCTCCCCAGACAAGATACCCCTTATCTCTCAGCCTGGTGTGTACTACCCCCAACCCACATGTCTTTCTCCTCCCCTCCTTCTATACCACTGGTACTTAGTAAATTATTGTTCGATTTATTGGCTACTGTAATGGTCTCTGAACTCTTCATCTTGCCTTCAGCTCTAACTTTCTTTATTGCTTCCTCCAAACTACCAGAAGAGTGATTTACCTCAAAGAGTGAGACTCTCCTATGTAAACTCTTCAGCCCTTATGCAGAACCAGTATATAGGATATTACCTATATAAAGCTCCCAGAACCTAATTCATATTTAACATATCCCTGTCTCCTTCCCTTCTGCAGTAGCAGAGATTTGATAATTTTTCACAGACATTGAATTCTTTCTTGCCACCATATCTTGTCTCAGGCTTTAGCTTGTAGACAAAATAAGCTTATTCCACTTCTACATCTGGTTAACTCTCTCACTCATCCATCTAAACTTATTTCCAATATGCACTCTTCTACCTTCTACCATACCCCACATCTGGTCACTGCAAAGATTCCTCCTCTACCATGATTGCACTGCCATAGTACTTTTTGGAAAATAATCTTTTCATTAGCTTTCTACAAACTTAAAAACAAAAAAAAACCCTTATAATGAGGCTGGGATTGTGGCTCAGTGGTAGCTCACTTGCCTAGCACGTGTGAGGCACTGGGTTTGAGCCTCAGCACCACATAAAAAATAAACAAAATAAGGGTATTGTGTCTATTTGTAACTAAAAATATTTTTTAAAAAACCCTTATAACTGGAGCTTTATGTTTTCATATTTATACCACAGTTTCTGGAACATAATAGGTGGTCTGTAAATATATATTGAACTAAATTATAAATCCAATTTTATAAGAGGTAGCACCAATTTGCAGTGTGAAAAGTCTTTGGCCTCTGAGAAGTCAAGTATGCTTCTTTTTATTCTTAAAAAATTAAGGAAATGGTTTGTTGACATGACCAGCAGTCCTATTTTTATTAGTTGTTACCTTTCAGATTAGTGTATTTAAACAACGAAATGCATTACATTTAAGTATTAGAATTAGCTTGAATTTTTTTTTCACAAAGACTTCAAGAACAATGAATAGAAGATTTCAAACCCACAGTGGTATAGAACACAGACATGTTTATAAAATGATATTTTGATAAGTTTCTCAAGAATCTTCAAGTGAAAATAATTTGTCTCTAATATCAACCACTCAGAGCCAAATTGGAACAATAGGAGTTTCATTTAGAATCCATAATAGCTGCAGTAGAATCTCACTATCACACTATTTGCTAGAATTATAAAGAGGAATTTGCTGGTATGGAAAGGCAAGGCAATCAAATTTTTCAGCAGAGGTGAAATACTAGCAAACTCTTCATTTTGCAAATTGGCATTTCTTTAAAGCTCTTGACTACTTTATTGGCAATTATCTTAAATTGTGTTGCATGTAATTCTGCCTGTTATGTTTTTCTAGCTTTAATATGCTTGGTGAAAGAGAGTTTATAAAAGCATTTCTTTTATTTTTCATTTATTTTTAATCCAAATCTACCTAGAATTCAAAGATCTAGAGAAGCTTACAGGTGTAAAATTATGGGAAACACAGAGATATTTTCAGAGCCCTTCCTTTGGGATATTATGCATATATATTTTGTTGAATGATTTTTTTTTGAACCAGAAATACTTTATTTGGGACACTACTGTTCTCAACCTTTTTTTTTCCCATTATGAAAGTTTCTTATAATAATCCAGATCCACACAAGCCTGTTCAACAGTGTAAAAGTTCATATATTAAAATTCCAATTGAGTATCTAGAAAGGGCAAAAATATTTGTAAGTCACTGGATACACTTTGCATTAGGCAAATGACTACCCCCAGGGTTACCAAAGAATCATGACTGAGTATAATACTACTAGAATAGCCCAGATTCTAATTATGAACACATCCCTTGGTTTATGCAGGAATTTAAGAGTTACCACAATTATTTAAAACATAAGTTCTTCAGCATATTTAAAATATAATTGGATTTATAAAGAATTGTGATTGAAAAAACTGGGATGCTCCAGGAAAACAGAGCCAGCCTTTGTAGCCCAGGAAGCAGAGGTACAGGACATTGCTGGGAATAGTGAGGGTGTCAGTGTCATGGTTCTACTTTCTAATTCACATCTGCTCCACTCTCCAAGTACTTTTAACTGCTAGTATTTTAAGTAGTAGTTGGATAGAGTTAGAAACTTTTAGCTTCATTTCTTTGCCCATTACTCATGTCTTTTGCTACCCATTGGGCACACAGAGAATGTGCTTCTGTTAGCATTTTTTTCTTTAAAGCTTAGTATATTGCAGAGCTTTCATTTGCTTGGTAAGTGTTCTTGCTAAAACATCCTTGTATAACCTGTCATTCTGGTTGGATTTGGACTTAAAAAGCTTTAAGGCCAGTGGCCTTAAATAAAATCCCAACTCTTAGTACTTTTCCTAAAATATGAAAGATAACCATTGGGCCTCCAGGAACATTGATCATTGAGGAACAGCAGCACAGGAGCTCTGGAAATCTGTGTGCATGGGAGTTAACTTGTGCCCCAGTGACATTATGTCTCTATTTCAGGCACATACTTTTTCCCTTTAAAATCCTTTGGGAAAGATTCACATTGAGCAGAATTGAAACATATTCTTTCATACTTGTTTTTTTCAGCTTGCCTAATGTTTCAGCCTTAACTGTAGCCTTTTCTTAAAAACAGTTTGTCATATTTTTAATATAATTTTAATCATTTGGAGAAAGGGAACTAGATACATTTGTATTGATGACGTGTGGGAGTATAAATTTGTTGACAGGCTCATTTTGCAAAGTGGATTCAATGCTGGAAAAAACATAGCAACTCATTATTTTAAAATGGCACAGTCTCCTTAAATACAGTGCTCTGGTTTTAAAATTTCAGGACTATATTGTGTAAGCAGTTATTCACATCACAAATTAAAATTTCATTTGCTTATGTATCTGTTTAATTTGAAGATTTAAATAATAATTGTTCATTTAGGAGAAAAAATAACTTCCCTCAACCAGTCTGGAGTGCTAACTTTATTATTAATTTAAATTAAAATTTTAAATTATAACAGCAGGTAAATGGATGGAGTTGGAAAATATGCTAAGTAAGCCAATCCCAAAAAACCAAATGCCAGATGTTTTCTCTGATATGTGTAAGCTGATCCATAATGGGTATTGGGATGCTTGTGAAACTTATCAACATATCAATGTACAGGTTTAAGTGCTTACATCCGAAAATAAGAAGGATGCAAAACCAGTTTCCATTGCTTCCATTTTATAAAGGTCAAACATATGAGCTAATTAAAACCAAAGAGGAATGGAAATCAATGAAGGAGAAAACAAATAATCAAGAAAACTAACATAACATTCTCAAGTCCCATTTTCATAAGGCATGGGAGGAATGGAGGAACTTTAGTTATGGCAAAGGGGAGGGAAGGGTTGGGAGGAGGCATGGGGGTAGGAAAGACAGTGGAATGAGATGGATATCATTACTCTAAGTACATGTATGAAGACACAAATGGTGAGACTCTACTTTGTGTACAACCAGAGACATGAAAAATTGTGCTTTATATATGTACTATGAACTGAAATGCATTCTATTGTCAGGTATAACAAATTAGAATAAATAAATTTTTAAAAATTGTCACATAGAACGTACATATTGTGAAATAGCATGTGATATTTTGCTATCCGTAAAAGTTGCATAATATTTAAATCAAGATAAACATACCTATCTCCTCAAACATGTTATATATTTTTTCAAAATATTATTTTGTTTATTTTTTATGTGGTGTTGAGGATTGAACCCAGTATCGCACACATTTTAGGCAAGTGCTCTACCACTGAGCCACAACCTCAGCCCACATATTGATATTTCTTTTTTGAAAATTTTTTTTAGTTGTAGATGGACACATTATCTTTATTTATTTTTATGTGGTGCTGAGGATCGAACCCAGTGCCCCACATGTGCACGGCAACCCCAGCCCATATATTGATATTTCTTTATGGTGAAAACATTTAAAATCTTTTCTTCCAGCTTTTTGACATGCACAGTACTTTAATGTTATCTATGGTCACCCTACTGTGCAGTAGCACACCAGAACCTCTTACTACTCTCTAACTATAGCTTTGTACCCATTGATAAACCCTTCCCCGTAATGCCCCAACACTCTCTCCAGCCTCTGGTTGCCACCATTCTATTCTCAAATTCTATGAGATAAAATTTTCACATTCCACAAATGGATAAGATCATGCAGTCCTTATCTTTCTAGACCTGGATTATTTCACTTGATGTAATGATCTCTAGTTCCATGCATGTTGTTGCAAATGACACTTTTCTGTCTTTTTTATGATTGAATCTTATTCTGTGGTATATATGTACCACATTTCTTTATCCATTCATTAGTTGTTTTCCATTGTTATTGGTGCATTACAATTATATATAATGGTGGGATTCATTATTACATATTCGTACATGCACATGATACGGGAATATAATTTTGTCAATATCATTCCCCAGTGTTTTCCCTTTCCCTGCACCTCCTTCCTCCTCCTGGGAACTTTCCTCTACTCTACTGGTCCTCCCTTTGATTTTCATGAGGTTCTCTCACTTTTCATTTTTCCTCTCTACCTTCCACATATCAGAGAAAACAAACAACTCTTGACTTTCTGAATTTGGCTTATTTTGTTTAACATAACATTCTCAAGTTCCATTTTTCGGAAGATGACACAGTTTCATTCTTTGTGGCTGAGTAAAACACTGTTGTGCACATATACCACATTTTATTTATTTATTTCTCCATTGTTGGTCACCTAGGCTGTTGTAAATTTTACTAATTTACAATTCCACTAACAGTATAAAAGTGTCCCTTTTTCTCTACATCCTCTCCAGCATTTATTGTTTGTATTCTTGATAGCTGCCATTCTAACTAGAGTGAGATGAAATTCCAGTGTAAGTTTTAATTTGCATTTCCTGATTTGCTAAAGATATTGACATTTTTTCATATATCTGTTGACTATTTGTATTTCTTTTTCTGAGAAGTGTGCCCATTTATTAATTGGGGGATGTGTTGTGCTTTTTTTTTTTTGGTGGTAAGATTTTTTTTTAATTGTCTATTTTAATTCTTTGTATATTAATCCTTCCTCAGAAGAGGAGCTGGCAAAGATTTTCTCCCTCCCGGTAGGTTCTCTCTTTACATTCTTAATTATTTCCTTTCCTGTCCAGAAGCTTTTTAGTTTGATGCCATCTCATTTATTAAGTCTTGTCATTATTTCCTGAGCTTTAGGGATCCTATTAAGAACATCATTGTCTGTGCCTATATGTTGGAGTGTTAACCCTATGTTTTCTTCTAGGTCTAATTCTGAGGATTTTGATCCATTTTGGGGGCAGGTAGGGGACAGGAGGTGTAGGGTGAAAGATAAAGATCTAGTGTCATTTTTTTACATATGGATAGCCAGTTTTCCCAGCACCAATTTTTTTTAAAAAGTCTGTTTTCAAATGCATGTTTTTAGCACTTTCCTCAAGGATCAAAAGACTGTATCTGTGTGGGTTCGCCTCTATGTCTTCTAATCTGTAGCATTGATCTATGGGTTTGATTCTATTCAAGTACCACGCAGTTTTGTTTTTTTTTTTTTAATGTAGCTCTGTAGTATATTGTGAAGTCAGGTATTGTGATGCATCCAGCATTGCTTTTTTGGGGGCTGAAAATTGGCTATTCTGGGTCTTTTATTCTAAATGAATTTTAAGACAGTTTTTCCTAGTTCTATGAAGAAGGTCACTGGTATTTTGGTGGGGATTGCACTGAATCTATATATTGCTTTTGGTAGTATGATCATTTAAACAACATTAATTCTGTCTATCCATGAACATGGGAGATCTTTCCATCTTCTTTAATTTCTTCGGTGTTCTATAGTTTTCCTGATAGGGGTCTTTCACCATCTTGGTTAGGATTTATTCTCAATTTTTTTTTGAGGCAGTTGTGAATGAGATTGTTTTCCTGATTTATTTCTCAGCAGGTTTATTATTGTAGGATATGAAAGCTATAGATTTTTTGTGTTGATTTTGTTAACTGCCAATTTTTGAATTTGTTTATTATCTCTAGCAGTTTTCTGGTGAAACTTTTTGGACCTTCTAAGTATAGTATCATATCACCTGCAAACAGTGATAATTTGACATCTTCCTTTCCTATTTTTATTCTTTGTATTTATTCCTCTTGCTTAATTGTCTGTCTAGAATTTCTGGTACTATATTGAATAATAATGGTAAAAGCAGACATCCTTTGTCTTGTTCCAGATTTTATAGGAAATACTTTCAATTTTCCCCAATTCACTATGACATTGGCTTTGGGTTTTGTATATAGACCCTTTATGATGTTGAGTTGTGTTCCTTCTATTTGTAGTTTCTGCAGTGTTTTTATCAGTGTCCATTAACCAGTTGATAGACACTTTGATTGTTTCAGTTTTATGGCTGTTATGAATACTATTGTAATGAATATGGGAGGGCATATGTCTCTTTGACATATTTTATTTCCTTTGGATATATACTCATTAGTGGGATTGCTGGATTGTACAGTAGTTCTAATTTTAATTTTTTAAGGAATCTCCATTCTATTTTCCACAATGGCTGTGAAAATGTACATTTCCACCAACAGTGAGCAAGGCAAATTTATTTTCAGTGGTAGATACAGTTAGAGAAACTGGGTACTTCCAAATCCCAGAGTATAGTAGGTACAGACTGGAACTATCGTTGTGATGAGCTTAGCTCCGAGGTCTTGTAGTTTGAAACCATGCCTCATTTGAAATAAAGAATTGGGCTGTATGTTGTTTTGAGAGTCCCCAGATAAATTGGGGTTTCAGCACCACAGCAGCTAGCAATCTGCCCTAATGGAAAATGAAGAGAAGCTGCACAAGTTTATTTATGGCATGATTTTCATGGGAAACTTCTTTCACTGGGCAGACAGCCTAGGTCTAGTTGCCCAACCTGCAACCAAAGGTCCCATTTACGGGAAACTTGTTTAAACTGGTAGATGCTTTGTGGCTGCTGTCTGACCTGTGACCAGTTTATACCTGCCTGACCATCACTCTGGCACTGAGCGACCCATCACATGTTCTCCCTAGCATCCCAAGGAAAAGCAGCCTAGGCAGCCCCTACTTCTTTCAGATGAAAGTCACAAGTTCAGTACACTCCCACAATAGGAAGGCAGTTCAAAGATTTATTTCTTGCAGATCTTAGGGAGGGTAGAGGGTGAGGTGAGTTGGAGGAACAGTCCCCCATCTTTGGAGCATGAATGAAAAGCTGTGCAAAAAGAGAATGGGAGTATATATAAAGAAGTAGGTTGTGCATCACTTTAAATTCTTGGGAGATTTAGGAAAGCAGGGAGCTGGGTGTGCTAGGTGAGAGAGATGCTTCTAAGTTTGTATATCTTATCTGAGCCGTTTGGGTGTGGCATAGATCTGGAAACTATATAAAGGGTGTCTGAGCCCTGCTTTTAGTAATGTTTAGTAATATTTAACTTTAAAAATCTCAAAAATAAATGTTATTTATATAAAATTTAGAAAATTGAAATCAACCAAAGTTCCCAATTCTATAAAACTAACATAACTGTTATCAAGATTGTAGCATGTGTCTCAGACTTTTTTTCTGTTAAACTTGTATTTAGAATGTATGCTAAAGCAACACAAAATTGTATGAATTTACTACATATATATATATATATACACATATATATACATACATATACATATACATACACACACACATACAAAATGGTTCTGTATTATTTTACTTATCCAAGCAAAATTAGGAAATACAATAAATTTTATTAAAATGTTCTAAATAATTTATTTTTTTTAATAATAAACATTTGTACAGCCTTTCATTAATAACAGGCATTTATTGAGAGTGTTGGTTATCAAACATCATACCTAGGATAAATGGTTGAATAATTCATGATGCTTGACCTTGTGAAGTTTATATTCAAGTAGGGAGGAAGTAAGATTTATGTATAATTTATGTTTAGTCTTACAGTTTCTGTGGTAGAGATTCTGAAGGTTGTATAACTTCAATGGAAGAAAGACACAGACCTACTTGGAAAGGTTGGGAAGATGTCCTGGAGTTGGCATCCAGGAGGGGCTAGAAGGAGCAGACCCTGTAGTGTTGCAAGTGCATGGTCTGCTCATCAAGGAGGGTGGGGTGCACTGTTGGTGCATCACAGCAGGAGATAACAGCCAGGATGCCCATGAAGGGGGCTGGTGGGTACTGAGATCCAGTCAGTATTCCTCAGGCCATTACAGTTCCTGGCATGAAACAGTTTCTGTCAAACAGAAGAAGGACTTTCTCCTAGTGTAAATGTGCCCTCTGCTTGCCAAGTCTGCCCACAGGGAATGTTGGGTCTCAGTCACATGGAGGTGCAGTATTGACTAGGTACAGTCCAGGGGTCTGGTAGCTGGAATGATGTGGTAGCAGGTGTAGTGTGGTGATGGTCGGACAAGGAGTTTTGAACTTCATTTGTTAGGAAACAGGAATATCAATGGAGGATTTATTTCTACAAATGTAATATTTCATTTAAAAAATAAATTATATAAAATTGAGAAAATTGAAATCAACAAAAGTTCCCAATTCTATAAAAGGAACATAACTGTTATTAATATTGTAGCATGTGTCTCAGACTTTTTTCTGTGTTTCTCTATAATTTTACAGAAATGAGGTCTTATTGCATATCTAGATGTTTTGTAACTTGTTTTTTCTCCTCTCAATAACATCCTTGGATATCATTCCAAATATTATAGAAATAGTTTTCTATGAAATTATTTTGAAATTTCAGTTGATATTGAATTATAAAAATGTGCCTGTATTCCCTCTTGTTATTCATTTAGATTGTTCCCAGTTTTTTCCATATCATAACTACTACAATGAATGTTTGAAAGATAATCCTAATTGTGTTTTATAAATTAACTGTTTTTTAAAATTTAATCCATTTTCATTATTTTAATAAGAGTTTTTTTTAATAGTCTCTCTCTTTTTTTTTGGGGGGGGGGACTGGGAGTTGAAATCAGGGCCACTTTACCACTGATCTACATCTCCAGTCCTTTTTATTATTGTTGTTATTATTTTGTTTCTTTGTTGTTTTGAGACAAATTCTTACTAAATTGCTGAGGCTGACCTATCACTTGTGATCTTTCTGCCTCTGCCTCCCAAGTTGCTCAGATTATAGTCATGTGCCACCCCTGCTGGGCCCATCTTTTTTTCTTATAAAAATTGATGTCCTCCCCATCGTGTTATGTAAACCATAGTCATGTTGGCAAACCTCTTGGCAGCTGAGCCTTATTCCCAGTTTAGGTCCCTCCTCTGAGCTCTTGATGAGATTATGTCCTCTTGCCTTATGCTGCCATGACAATTGCCATTTTTGTGTTGTACAACTCAGTAATTCTTCATAATAATTGCCTGTGTTATGTCCTTTTCTCTTTTAGAGTCTAAGCTTTGTGAGGGCAAGAAGAAGTCTTCTTGATTGTTATATTATTCCTATCCTAAGCACAAAGAAAGTACATGGTAGATTTTGAAAGATGAATGGAGGCTTTAGGAAAAGATGAACATGCAGAAGCTGAAAATTGAAATAAGTCACATCTTAGGGTCTCCTTCGCTTAGCAACCATAGTGAACGATGCATTTCATGAAAAGTGACATGGAACACACTTCAGTCTGATCAAGAGGGAAGCTTTAAGACCACTGGTCACTGTTGTATCCTGGTTTGTATTTCTGCAGAGAGATAGATGGATGCCTGGAGAAGCTGGCACATGAATTAATTTCTTTTCTAGTTACCTCGTTTCAAAGCCAAGGAAGCCAAATCTCAAAATGCCTTCCCACTCGCTTGGGATAATTAAGATGAAAATAACAATTATGTAACTCAGCACAGTGAGAAAGAAACTTTCAAGTGCAGCACCTTGAAAGTGGTGTTCACTGTGGACGCTGTTATTCAAAGTACAACAGCCAAAGGTATGCAAAGAAAGTCCCTTCCTAAGCATCAGAGTTCAACATGTCACAACCTGAAACTGGAATAATAATCTAGAGAGTAAAAAAAAATTGTAGCTGGGAAAGAATTGAGTAAATTAAACACAAGTCAGGTTATCTGTGGGAGTACTTTTCAGATGCCAAAAATTTTTAATTTCAGTTGTTGGAGAGTTTTTCCACTACCTGTGGAGAGGTGAGAAAGGCATGAATATTTGCTGTTTTATAGTCCATGGCATTCTGGTGACTTGTCAGTTGAGATTGTAAGGATGGCAGTAGAAAAGGTCTCATTTAATTCTCACACATTTAGTTCTCATTGGAGGCTCATTGTCTAATGAATAGATTTTATAGACAGATTTGTGTTTTTAAACTCATACATGAAAAGAAACCTTCAACAGAAAACTAAGAAGAGCAGACAATGCCATGTCCCTACCACCTAACATAGTGGCAGCTCAGTAAGTATGTCCTTATACAGGTAACTGAATTTGGGTACATTATGAAGATTCCAAGAATATTGTGTGAAAATATATTTTATATACATATGTGAGCATATGTATATAAGAAAACAAATGCTTCCTCATAAAAGAACTGTCTTCTTGTCAGTACTCCTGATTAAAGGAGAAACTGAAATCCTAGGTAGTTTTCTTTTGGACATTTTGAAGTGTTGGAATATATGTGGTACTCAGATGTGTAAGTGGTTCTTCTTTTTAACAGGCACATCTGTAGCCATTCACTTATTTACAAAAGTGAATTTCTTTGAGAATTTAATTTCTATTCTCACAACCTATGGGTAGGTTTGAAGTAGCAAATCAAACCTTTTATTCTTTAGCCATATTTTTTATAATTGTGCATTCCACATTTCTGTGTGAGTAACCTTATAGAGACCATTTATTTGAACAGGAATTTTTTTCCATTTAAAAGAGATACTGAAGAACAGTGCTCAGAAGGGAAATTGAAGACAAATGACATTTGATGAAATGCTCATGCCCTCAAGTCAGATCTGGGACCTGAACTATAGGTTTTCTAGTTATAGTTCTCCCACGTGGTTGTACTATTAACAATTAATTATCAACTTTTCTAAAAATGCAGCTCTACTAATAAAATGACCAAGTGTTTAAGTGGTTGGTCACAATTTTAAACAATACCTATGAAGTACTTGAAAATATCCTAGAGTAACAAGTATGAAAGTGCAATTTTAATTTTCCTCTCTACTGCATGTTGACCATTAGTAGAACTTTCATCTTAAGATATGTGCTCTGTGAATCCCAGAAACTTGTCACAATATTTGTGCTGAGTCATGTTCTTTGGTTCTCTGGTGGCTGTATGCAACTTCAGTTGACCTTTGTATCAGTGTCTTGCAAGATCAGTAGTAGTATGTTGAAATTTATATGAGCCACTGTTATATCTAAGAGAATACACACCCAGAGGCAACTCTCAGGACAAAATGTCAAGAAGAATTAAGTCCCTGTGAATAACAATTCTTTCTTAGCAGCTCTTCCATAGCACTCATTATTACCTGAGAGAGCCCTCAAAGGAAAAGTAAAGAGAATGTAAACTCTGAAATTAGAAACTCTGCTTTAGAAAAAACACAAGGAATCTTATTTTTAGGCCATGACTTTATAGATGTGGAATTTGCTCATAAAGGTCACCTTTATACAATATTGACCTAACCTGTTAGATTGTTTTGTTTCATAAGCTAAAGTCTTACTTTAATTATTTAAGAAAGTGAAGTGATTGTTTTGCCTGATAAATGTATGGTAGGTTCTGCTGAGGTT
The DNA here is from genome assembly GCF_001458135.2 of Marmota marmota marmota. Taxonomy (NCBI): domain Eukaryota; kingdom Metazoa; phylum Chordata; class Mammalia; order Rodentia; family Sciuridae; genus Marmota; species Marmota marmota. The sequence goes on along the minus strand of NW_026000078.1, from coordinate 6,849,600 downwards.
GGAGGTGAGGCTTGTGTGTGCAAGTAACCTTTATTTATTTTCTGCTCTCTGGTGATCCTTGCTGAACGCATTATGGAAAGACGGTCACAGTGATCAGAGAGGAAGGGACATTGCAGCCAGCACAGGTAGCTAGGATATCTGTTTAATAAAGACTCATAACAGTTAAGTACTTTTGTTGTCATTCATTATCTAACAAATGCAAATAAAATCAAATGGTAAAAATTTAAATAAAATAACAACAGCTATTTTAGTAGATAACAAGTTATGTTTACTAATTTTATTCACTGAAAATGCTATTTATACTATGTGTTCCTTGTAGTATTCATGGTGAACATAGCTATACCACTTTTTAAAATACTTTAAAGCTCTTCAAAGTGATACTTTATCAAAGACCCTTTAATAAAATTTTAAAAATACATTTGTGATGTTTCAAACACACCCAAAATAATGATAGATGCTTATGCACTTACCATTAAGAGTAAACACATTAACATTTTACCTTTTTTTGGCCTAATCAAAAGATTCCTCTTTCCTTAAATCTTCAGAAATGTTTAGTGTGATTAATTTATTGTTTCACCAGCATAAAAGGTATAAACTAGTATATCATTATTTTAATTTTTCCCCTAACAATTAATGTCTGACCGTGAATATTTCATCACACATTTGACATTTTTCCAGTTTCTTTTACCTGTTCATATTCTTTTTTACAGTCTTTTTAATTGGACTTTTTTTTCCTTCTTCTGATTTTTAGCAGTTCTTTATATTTTGGTGGTACTAATCTTTTGGTTATTATAGGCATACATCTATGTTTTATGATTTTTCAGAATTTTAATGGAAAAAATTTATTCATTTTTACTTTTATTGTGTATTTTTGTGTCTTTTTGAAGCAAACTTTCTCTATTTTACATCATAAAGTTGGTTTCATATATTGTTTTGTAAAAGCTCTAATGCTTTGCTTTCATTTTTTAGCCTCTATTCCAGCTGAATGCCAAAGATTTATTTCTAGGCCCTTTAATCTCTTCTAGTAACTTATTTCCTCATTCCTAGAGTTTTCATTAATATACTTTTTAGTAATTATATCATAATAAAAAGCATTTTGTGCTGAGATTGCTTGGGTATTATCATTATTATAAATACATTTTTCTTATTTTTATTATGTTGTGAGCCACAGGAACATTTTTACTTATACAACAAACTAGGTAAATATAAATAGTTTATTAAGAGAAACAGGTAGACTCAGTAAAGTGACAAAATCCATTGATCCAGACCACATGCCAGGCATTGAACTAGGTGCTCCATATATAATTTTTGCACAAACCTCCTTAGTAGTGTCACCTTGTCCAGCCATGAAAGTGAAACATTTATGGGACTCATCCTGAGGCCTGTTTAACATAAAGCTCTGTTCCTAACCATCACCCTATACCACCCTCTTGGACTCCTCGCCATAATTTATTGCACACACACAAAAGGACTTACTGCCTTCAACTGGGTGACTTCGTATTGCAGGTCTTATCCAAATGCGAGCTTCCTCACTTCACTTGACATTGATGTCTTTCCCTCCAGCAACCTCTGCCACTGCTCCATTTCACCCCTCCATCCCCATAGCTGTGGGGCCTTATCACCCAGACTTGTTACATTACATTTATTCTCACTCCTGCCTCAGAGCATGTGCTAATTTCTGAAAATCAGCCCCCTCCTGTGTTTTCTGCCTCACTTAATCAGGTACCTTTCTGGTGGCCCAACACTTGAGCCACTCTTTTTGCTAATGTCCAGATCAACCTGCCCTCACTTACCCTGTGGAAATGCAGAGTCCTGTAAAGAATGTCATTTACTCACAGAGACTTGTACCTTCTTTAATGTGATGCCAGTAAAGCACCTTTTCTGTGTCTGGCTGATGCTTACATATTCATCAGTTCTAACTTATTGCCTTCTTCCCTCAAGGGAAGATCTTCCTGGTGTCTCTGTTCTCAGTGCTTCCACAGCAACAGGTCTGTCCTATCACAGCAGTGACAGTGTGTGGGATGGTGTGTTCACTCCACTCTGTCCTCCACTAGGCATTCAGCTCTGAGGGAAAGAGCTCTCCTACTCATTATTGCACCCTTTGTATCCAAAATATTTCAGAAGAAGGGAAACAGCCAACAGTGAGTCAAGCAACCAACCAAATTTGTAGATGGATGTGTTTTAAACAGCTGTGGATTCCAAAACATTGTGATTTGTTGTTTGTGTTTTTGTTTTGGGGTACCAGGGATTGGACTCAAGGGCACTTGACCACTGAGCCACATCCCCAGCCCTATTTTGTATTTTATTTAGAGACAGGGTCTCACTGAGTTCCTTAGCGCCTCATTTTTGCTGAGGCTGGCTTTGAATTTGTGATCCTCCTGCCTCAGCCTCCCAAGCTGCCAAAACATGGTGTTCAGGGGAAAATACTTGTAACTTTTCAAACTGCTTTGGTACTAATTATCTCAGTTTTTGGCACAACCATCATGGTTAGTCTTGGTGAAATTTGCCAGAAACAGATGTATATTCTATAAGACTCTTTTTATTCAGAATGTAGAAAAAGAAAACAAAAGCTATTTGGAATTCAATGGAGAGCTTTGTGCATCTGGTATACTGGAGAAGTGGCTTGTGAGTTCATCTCCTTGATTAAATAGTCCCTAGTTATTTCGTAGAATTTTGAGAAGTAATGTACTCCTTCAGTTGCTCAGGTGGACATTCTATTTTGTTTTGTTTTTCTCTTAATTTTGTGTTTTCCTGCCTTCTCGATTATTTAATTAATCATGATAACAAAACAACAGAAGTCGCTTCACAAGCTTATATTTCTTCAGGTTAAATCAGAGTCTTTTTTTTTTAAATTTATTTTTTTTTATTGGTTGTTCAAAACATTATAAAGCTATTGACATATCATATTTCATACAATAGATTCAAGTTGGTTATGAACTCCCAATTTTACCCCAAATACAGATTGCAGAATCACATCGGTTACACATCCACATTTTTACATAATGTCCTATTAGTAACTGTTGTATTCTGCTACCTTTCCTACCCCCTACTATCCCCCCTCCCTCCCCTCCCATCTTCTCTCACTACCCCATCCACTGTAATTCATTTCTCTCCTTGTTTATTTTCCCATTCCCCTCACAACCTCTTATATGTAATTTTGTATAACAATGAGGGTCTCCCTCCATTACCATGCAATTTCCCTTTCTCTCCCTTTCCATCCCACCTCATGTATCTGTTTAATGTTAATCTTTTCTAATCAGTCTTTTCAGAACAAATGTCATAAATTTTTAAATCTTTGAAAAAGATTTGTTTTAAATCTTTGAAAAAGACATGTTAACTTGGTTGTATCATATGTTTATGTTTAAAAATTTACATTAGACTCTTACAGTAAAAACTTCTTCTTAAAATTAAAACATTGTTACCAAGCTTTTACCATATATCAAGCAATGTGCTAGGGGTTAGTAAAACAAAGATTATTAGTAACTAAGGACCAAAATAATTATTTTTTTTTATTTTGTAATGAATAATGTATACAGTTTTTACTATTTAAAGAGGAAATATTTTTACAGAAGAGAAAACTGGATTTCTACTATCACTAGGTATACTCCTTAGCTTAAGGGGCAAAATGCAATATTTTTGCTGTTGAATTTTGGTGGGGTTGTAACTAAGTTTCTTCAGGGTTAGGTCCCCAAGGTTGATTGGAAGGAGGGACTCAAAAAATGTTTATAACTTATTGGACAGAAAGTTACTAATTAGGATTGCTCCACAGAGCTAATACTCAAATACAAATTTATATAAAATATTCTTTTCTAAACAGAATTATGCTTAGTTCAAAAACAGTTGACATTCAATTCCTATGGCTTAACCAGCCAATACACTGGTTTAACCTAGTATATATTATACTGCAATGTTCTGGGATAAACCATGGGGTATTGGCAAAGAGAGAGTTTTCCACATTGTTCTGGAAAATTTTGTCTTAATGGAAGAACAAAGAATGGGTAAATGAAAAAAAACAGACTTTATAGAGTTCAGGCAAAGGTCATTGTTAAGGTAAGCAATTTTTCATGGTGATTAAAGTCGGTGAGAAATCAGTAATTTGGTTTTAGATGATATGCCATGTTAGTATATTGTGTATTAAATGCGGGTGCTTTTGTAAACTGTAATTACATGTGAACTTTGTCTCAGGTGTCATTGATTGAGAAATGAGACAGAACTAAAATTTCTAGTTCAGTATATCTTTTCTATGCATAACTTTTTGGCACAATTTCTCACTATTTTAACAATTATATCTTTTCTTTGTAGTTCATAGTTTACATTTTAATAATTATTACTTTCATATTTTTATTATACCCTTAGATGACTAAAAGGATTGTGTATCTAATCCTTAAAAAAACTTATGCTACTTTTGAACATGTCGAAACTATAACATACATTTGATAAATAAGGATGATTGAGAAATGAAGGTCAGTAGAGGGGGTAGAGAGAGAAGAGGGGAGGGGAGGGGAGGNGGGAGGGAGATCGAGAGTGAGCGAAAGACTGAGAAAAGCAAGCAAATGAAACAACTTACTATATAGGAATAAAAAAAAATATTTTTAAACTATAGATGATACAAGTCACCTAATTTAAAGCATACTGAGGATAAGTATAAATTAAGAGTATTATTATTAAGCACTTTCAAGAAATACATTAGCTATTTTGCACACTAAAAATAATTTTATTTCACAAAATTTTAGTTATATATAGCATATTGATAGAAATGAAAGCAGAAATACAATTTAAAATCAAGTCAAAACTAATTATAATTCTACAGTAGCAACAAAACTGAGTATTTAATTAGTGACTAAATTTAATTATTAGAATAATGTTTGTTGTGTAAATTTGAGTGGAACAATATATATAAAAGGAAAGGAGACAGATAGCAGTAAATGGTTAACTCTGTGAATGACAAATGTATAGACTACCTTGACCCAACCTATTTGCTGAGGATTGTGAGAAACTGTAAAAAGCTCAGCATAATTAAAAAAAAAAAAGTGAGTAAATATGAGATTGGAACAGAATGACACTGGAGAGTTATCATGGGCCAGAGAGTCTTATAGATGATGGCCAGGAGTTTAGATCTAATTCTAAGTGTAGTGGGAAGGGTTTTAAATAGGAGAATATTGTTATATAATTCATGTTTTTTTAAAATCCTGCTGCTATATGCAGGATCAGCTATTATAAAAGTTGACAAGGGGTGACCACTTAGAAAGAGAATACTTGAACTGAGAGGTAGAAATGAAAGTAAGAAGAAATGCTTTTGTTAGAGGTACATTGGAGGTGTAATTCAGTGTGCATGCCACGTATCTAGAAGAGAATTTGGGGCAGGGGAAAGAATTACTACATTTCTTCCTTTTGTCTTTAAAAAAATTCATTGATGTAAAGATTACAAATTTGTCATCAAGGTGTCACTGTCTAGGATATAAACTCTCCACAAAGACACATAGAAAGGTGTTTATGGTCTGTTACATGTTATTTTGTATTAGCTAAATAAATAATCTTTGTGTAATAAATGGTTTTGAAGTAATAAGTGTAAGTATCTAAAAGAGTGTGTCTAAGGCATTAAAAAAATGTGTTAGTTTATTTGGGCAGCTGCAACAGAACATCATAAACTAGGTAGCTTATAAACACAGAAGAAATTGATTTCTCACAGTCCAGAGGCTGAGAAATCCAAAGTCAAGGTGCTGGAAGATTCTGTCTGATGAGGGCCTACTTTCTGGTTCATAGACTGTTGTCCTCTCCTTGTGTTCTCACATGGTGGAAGGGGTGAGCAGCTCTCCAGGATCTCTTCTGAGGGCACTATCATGTCCACTGAGGCATCACCCTTATAAGCTATTCACTTCCTACCACATGGGGGATTAGTTGTCAACATATGAACCAGGCGTGAACATTCAGTCTATAGCAGTGGGTTTCTTAGCAGAAGTGATACTTGAGCTTTAAGGAATGAGAGGAGAGGTCAGAGTTTTTAGTTTCCTCCATGGATGTGGGCTGAGATTTATGTGCAGACAACAGCATGTATAATTCCAGAAAGAAGGTACAGCATGCTAGTGAGAACCTTACCTGTTCAATAAATTTCAAATAATTCAACAGAAATTAGCATAGAAAGGGTATAATGAATTGGGCCAGGCTCTCAAGATTGCATATTATCTCTCTTAAATTTTATCCTTTGCTTTTATTCAGTGTCCCGGCCCCCAAGTACTTTAAGCTCATTTCAGTCTCAGAGTCTTCATGTTTATAGTTCAACTTGATTGTTCAGTTTCACCCCCATCTCAGAGGCTTACAGCTTTTTCCTTAGGTCTTAAGCCTGACTTGCTCACCTTCCCACAAAATCCTCTCACCCCTACATCATAAGCACTCTGTAATCCAGTATTTTTTCTAAATGCATTTTAGTAATACTTAAATCTGATTTTTATCACTTTCATCCGCTTCCTTTGTGTTTGTCACTTTCTCTAAAATACAAGTTTTAAGGATGGACATGGTTAGTCCTTTTTCCCGGTGCCTAGAAATGAATGATGTGTATATACCTGTTGAGAAAATGAATTAACCTGTAGAGCAAGGAAGGAAACTAGGCTATTGCAAAGTGTCTTAATTGATTTTACTTTTACTCTGTTCTCTTGTCCCTCAGATATCTTTATGACTGAACTCTTAAAACTACTCCTTCTTTTTTTTTTTTTAATACTGAGGATTAAAACCAGTGGCACTTTACCAATGAGCCACATCCCCAGTTCCTTTTTGAGACAGTATCTCTCTGAGTTGCTTAGGGCCTCATTAAATTTCTGAGGCTAGCTTTGAGCTCACAATCCTCCTGCCTCAGCCTCCTGAGTTACTGGGATTATAGGGATGTACCACCATGACCAGTGAAAACTTTTTTTGATTGGAGGAAAGAAACATGCTGAGTTTCTTTGGGGATAGGAAGAAGGGTAAGAATATAGCCCCCAAAATCATATTAGTGGTCACTTGGGATCTTGGTGCCTTCTACAAAGGAAAAGTCCAGCAGACATTGAAGAAAATATTTTTGGACCAACAGTTCTGGAAACTAATGATCTTAGTCATTTTAGGAGTCAGCAAGGCCCTGCTGACCTATGCATCTGCCTTCTCCTTTCATGTCCTCAAGAGCAAATCTGGTCATCTGGTTCATCCTCCTTCAGTAAGAACTGCCCCCATTTGATGGTCTCCTTTTGCTTCCTCCCAGCCACTGGTATCTCGTGTATCTGGCCTCTTTATTGCAATCTTTGGCTTAATCACCATCCATGAAACACTTGGGTATGCTGAGCAGTGCAGAATGATGTGGTTTAAGCGATTATAACTTTGTGTAGGTCCAACTACATATGTCCATTTGCCCGTAGATCCTCAGCTGCATGTGGATGTGTCAGCCCCTGAGAGTTCCATGGATTGTCTGGTGTGGTGATTTTTTTTAAGTTGGATTTTTTTTTCTTTTTCTTTTTTTTAATATTTTTGGTACTAGGGATTGAACTCAGGGGAACTTGACCACATCCCCAGCCCTGTTTTGTATTTTATTTAGAGAGGGTCTCACTGAGTTGCTTAGCACCTTACTGTTGCTGAGGCTGGCTTTGAACTCATGAACCTCCTGCCTCAGCTTCCTGAGCTGCTGGGATTACAGGCAAGCACCACCTCACCTGGCAAGGTGGGAGTTTTTGAGGATCTGATTTAGAGTATACCAGTAGGAGTTATTACCTTTCTCCTAGAATGAAGCTGGTCTTGGGGAACTCTCCCAGTTCTTTCCCCACTTGGAGGAAAATCTATCCCCCATTGCTGCTGCCCAAGATGAAGCTGAATGCCCAGGTGGCATGGGATGCACCTCAGATCATGCTGATAAGTCATCCCTATCAGGAGGCTTGTGCTCGGCCACAGCCTTTTCATGTAGGTTGTGAGGAGTGGCTGCCTGCTGTAGGGTCACTGAACTAGGAGTCAGTCAAGTGAGTTCTTGTTCTGTTTCTGCTTTTAACTATCTTTTTGATATTAGATCACTTATTTGCCATTTTGGTTCCTAGTTGTATAATATAGAAAATAAGGTGATTAGACTAGACAATGATAACACTCTTATTTGAGTTGTGTGATTGTGTACTTTTTCTGTCTTAAAAGAAGATGATGAGATAGTTCTGGGCTATGCTTCTCAAAATGGATTCACATCCTTGGGAATGATTATTTACCAAGAGTCTGCTAAACCCACAGGGTGTTCTCCAGGAGCTAGGATTTTATTTAAAGATTTTAGGGAAACCTTTTTTTTCACTAAAATATCCATATATGTTAATACAGAATTTTAAATTTGCATGGATTTTAAAGTTACATGAAATTTTAGAGTTCTTTTGCACTCGTAACCTATAACATCTTTTTAATAAATTAAAATTTAAAAAACCTTCCAAAAGGCACTATTCTATCTTTCACCCTTGATTCACAATTCACTAATACTCTAATAGGCAGTGCCAAAGAGTGGCTAGTCAGTGTTTATAAAGTTGGAGGAAGGCTTCTACACCCAACCCTTCTTTTTATATGAGCAATAACTATTTCCTCCATTTGACTCATCGTTGTTTATAAAAGTAAAGTAGGCTGCTCTGGATGAAGATTTTTAAAAATCATTGATGCGAAGTGTTCCCTTTGTGAACAATTAGTTCTTTAGACTAGTTTGTTTTCCACCAAATTGTCCGCTTCTGTTATCACAGATGGTTTTCGCTCTGAGGCTCCTTTTGCTCCTCTAGGAAGACCAGCAAGTGAAGGAAAGAGTAGTGCCTTCTTGGAAAGAGCCCTGAAAGGTATGGTGGGCAGTGGAGGTGCAGCCCCCAAGTCTACTCAGCCTGCTTTTTAGAGGTTTAGCCTTAGATTGTGGACTTGAATCAGAAAGGGCACAGATCTTAATTTAAAGGAAGTTTTGTTGATATGATGCCAGATGGTACTTACTTCACTGTAATTTTCTCAAAAACAAGTTTGGTCATGTTGGATGTTGGTCTTGGTGCTTTGTACATGTACCCAAAGAATGAGGTTCTAAAAACCTAGCTAGAATTTGGTAGTCACAGTGAGGAAACTTGGAGAAAAAAATAAAATATATATCTTAGGATCCTACTTAAGATTTATTAAAACAAAATTTCCTGAACTTTCATGAATAGGAATATTTTTTAAAAGTTCCCACTGCACAAGAAACCATGCCCAATTGTGTTGCTCCTTTTGCATTCACCTGTCAGTTTAGTGGACTGAGCATAGTCTGTCTGAGGACAGGAGTCATGCCCTGGCTCTGTTCTGAACCCTCCATGTCCAGCACTGGGCAAAAGATACAGTTACAAATGAATGTGTGTTATGCTCATGATCAGTTTCCCAGGATAAACCAAAGGTTTCCTCTGACATCTTGCAGAACTAATTATTTTTTAATGTGGCTGTGTTTAGATTTTAAATTAGGCCTCAGAGGTGAAAGGCCAGCACATTACTGACAGCATATTTTTCTCATAGGCAGCACTCTCCTCTGAGTTATTGTCCCAGGGAAGCCCATTGCATTAGGGCAGCAATATCAGCATCCTGAATAGATCCTAATCTATATTGTGACAAGCACTCTTCCTGCCCTGCTTAGACAACACAGCAGCTGATACTGGTACAATAACTGTTAAGTTCATTGAGTTTGAGGGTTTAAGTGAAAATTATTAATGAAATTGTTTATGTCTGGTAAATTTTCTAATAGGATTCTATATAGAATTAATGTTTTTATAAAGCACTTTTTAAAACAATTTCTTGGCATGTGTCACATTTCTTTTTTCTTTTTTTTTGAGACTTTAGTGTTCCACATGGCTTCAAGTTTTATTTAATCAGAACTCCATGACTATTACTGGCATGTAACTATCATTTTAATATTGCCAATTCTTCTGTATGTGAATCTTTCATGCATAAGGCTGACTTGGAGACTTTGATTTAAGACCTAGCACAATTACTAGGGTTAACAAAAATTCAAGGAAAGAATTATGCACGGGTTAGATATTAAGGGTATAGTTAGCTGTACAAAAAAGCATTTGTCATAGTGAATAAAACTAAATAACTAAACATTTGACAGGATACATAATTTTGGCTGAGCTATTTCAATCATAATTTATAATTATGATTATAATTTATAATTATGATTATAATTTATAATTATGATTATATAAAAGTTTTGGGAATTTCCAAGATTGCCCAAATATATATGATGAGATTACATGTGATTATTTTGCACGCAATGTCTGAAGATAGTTGCAGCCTTAATGCTTAGATTTTGGTGAGTAGCACCGTGACTGTGCCATCTCTGCTGTTAATGTAGTTCTGGAGCAGAAAGAAACTTAACAACTACTTAGTCTTAGTTTTCCCAAGGAGAAATAAATAGCTTTCTGTGAGTTGTGAGTTTACAATATAATGAAAAGCATATTTTTTAAAATTTTTTATTGTTGGTTGTTCAAAACATTACATAGTTCTTGACATATCATATTTCACACTTTGATTCAAGTGGGTTATGAACTCCCATTTTTACCCCATATACAGATTGCAGAATCAAATGAATGACAGTAGAGGGGGTAGAGAGAGAAGAGGGGAGGGGAGGGGGGATAGTAGAGGATAGTAGAGGATAGGAAAGGCAGCAGAACACAACAGACACTAGTATGGCAATATGTAAATCAATGGATGTGTAACTGATGTGATTCTGAAAAGCATATTTTTGATCATCTTTTTAAAGATAACCTTTGGGTATTTGTTTGTGATTAATCAGTGTCAATGAGGAAGACTACATTTCTGCTCTTAAGAGTTCAGACTGTTTTGCATCTCAAATCCTTCAAAGCATGGATAACCAAGGGAAAATATATCTATAGTTTTTTTTTTTTTTTAAGAACTAGGGATTTTCAGCCTCAATGAAAATTTGCATGGATTTTAAAGTTACATGAAATTTTAGAGTTTGAAAGGCTAGCCTATGAAAAGGAGATTTGCTTCCTTCAGCATAATTCCAGATAGAAGGAGTCAGGTCAATGGAAAAAGGTTACAAGAGAGAGATTTTTGAATAAGTTTCAGGAAAACCTTGTTAATAAACTATATGCCACTATGACTGAGTTGTCATGGGGACATGTCATGACTGTTCTGTCCTGGTCATTTTTAAACTCAGGTTAATACCCATCAGGCATATTTTATAAGGAGAGGAAAACCTACACTAAATCAACAGTAAATGGCTATTCGAAAGATGAGCATCTGTAAATCTAATTTCTTCTGTGTTCTTGATCTCATTTATGAGGTGTGATGCCTGCTGTGGCAGTAGATTGTGTTAAATATTATATTGATGGCTAAGTGCTGACTTGAAGTTTAACTCATTCCCTCTTTTCTTATTTTAATTGCATTTTAAATCTCAGTTGATGTGATTATGTTCACAGCAATGTGGCTGTGCCTTTTTAGTAAAAGGAAGGTTCCTTTGGAAAGCAACTATTTGTCCTGCGGTATTTGTAGAACACCTTCTGTGTGTTAGCATCAGAAGCAGGGTCAAAATGTCAGTCTTCTTTATGTCATTGTGCCCTTGTTTCCTTTCTTTTATCCTTTGATCTCTGTAATCCTGTAGCCCTAACAACAAATCATGCTAAAATGGAAAGTGCTAACCAATTAGAAACAAATACCCAAGGATCATCTAACAAATAACCAGAGGTATAAATTCCATTATATTATAAACTCACAATTTGTCCCATGAGAAAAGCATATGAGTTGAATAAATATTGTTCTTTGCAAGTCCTTTGTGGGCAGAATTGAGGCTAGTTACTATGTCTTTTTGGCTATTTCTTGGACTCGACCATAATTCCTGGCAAGGGTTTCCCATTTTTGTTTCAAGAATGAGGTTAGTAACATTACTTATACTATTGTTTGTCTAGATCAACTTCCCAAATGGAGCTTATAACCAAATAGTAATAGCAGAAAAGTTAGAGTAAATGAAAAATGAGGAATAAACGGAGCTATAAAAGCAAAATCCATTGTTGCTACTTTGTAGCATAGTTAGGTCTTATTTTCTGACCAGACTATATTAATACATTTGCACTTTTCCTTTTTAAATACTATGATTTTTACTAGGCCATGTGTTATGGCATTCTATCCTCTAAAAAGGCAGGAGGCAACATTGCCTGACATCTACAGCCTTGTATGTAGCTTGGCATTTCTATGCTATAATCTCAAATGCATTTTGGGGTAGTGAAATGTCATCCAGTGAATGTTTGTTCCTAAACATCCTATACGTTTTCAATCATTTTTTCTTGATAATGACATATGACAATGGGCATGTTGACAATGAGAGAACTGGCCTCTTTCCCACTGTGTGTCACATGTACATGGCACTGCTCTTTTTATCCCAGTGGGTCTTGGCCATAGACAACTGTAGGAAAGGACAGAGCCACATGCATTATTTCAGCTTTGAAAGCTCTTCTTTCTTGCCTTCATCTTCTATTTAAAAATTGGCATAAACCTGGGGCTGGAGTTGTGGCTTACAGGTAGAGCCCTCGCCTAGCATGTGTGAGGCAGTGGATCTGATCCTCAGTACCACATAAAAATAAAATAAAGATATTGTATCCACCTATAACTAAAAAAAATAAATATTAAAAAAATGGCATAAACCCAAAATTGCCCAGGGAGTCTACCAAATGCCCTAGACACGCTCAATAAAACAGAGGCAAACCTCAACTCTGACTTCCAAACATGGAATAACGATCACGCATACCAGACTCCATTTGAAAAATTCTACGTTATCCTCTTTTATATATTGAGCTTTCAAATCAATTGTCATGTGTACGGGATGTTTAGATTTCATTTTAGGTTAACAGTAGCAATTTAATAGAATGTGTAAAATAAGCACTCTCTGTACTTGAAGGCATTTACAGTGTGTAGAGAACAAGTCTGATAAACACTTCAGCCAGAAGAGTTCTCCTGTGGAGTATTGTTTTTGGGAAAAACAACAAAGACTGCTGTTTGTGTTAGGGTGCCACCCTTTAGCATCTGGAAGGAAATCACTCCATTATGGATGTGAGATTAAATTCATCCCTCTGGGGGTCTGTGGCTCAAGAACTGAAGCAAGGGGTGATGTACCAATTCCTAACATGCCTCAGCAGTTGCAGCTGTTAAATTGGGGTGAAGGATGCAATGTGTTTCAGCCCTCTGCCTTCTGATTGACTGGATTGATAAGGCACTGTTGACAAAAGCTTTTCAGTTCTAATTTATAGTGACATTCGTTTTCCCCTCTCTGCAGTGGCTGTTGAAAAGGATTTTGAGGACTTTATTGAACTCTTTGCTGGAGCATTCCATGTAGTTATCGAGGCCTTTTCTAGGCAACTTGGACAGCAAGAACCAAAACGGCAGTCATTATGTACCTCCTTTATGTACTAAGTGCAGCACTTTCAGCCAGTCACTACAGTCAGTCATTAGCATAAAAATTCCTGAAGTGTAATAAGCAATGACTTAAGTTCTGTAATATGCAATAAATATCATGTTCATGAGCAATCTTTCCCTTAGGAGGGAGCAGTTTCACCTCTAAATACCAGTATTGGTACAATTAGGCCTGTGTGTAGTTGAAGTTGCTGTTCTCAAAAATGAAATATTGAACTGATGTCTTCAATGTCTTCATTGAACATTCAAAAAAAATACAGAGAGTGGACAGATCTGTTTCATATATCATTGATGCTATTGGCTTGGACATGTTCCCTTCATTGGTCTGTTTTGCAAGCCTAAATTTGAGCCCAAAGAGTTTCTTCATATAAATGTCTCAAGTATTGCAGTGGCACATCCATCACCCCTTTGCTTTTGAATTACAAAGATAACCTTAAGATAGCAACCTTATACTGGGCAGTGTGATACATACACAGAAATGGTGAGCCTCCTTAGTGATGAAATCAACCAATGCCCAAGAGGAAAGTAGTAGGCAAAAAGGATAGAGTTGATGAAAAAATTGATTCTTTTCCATTAAACTGTACCATACGTGATGGGTTTTTTATGAATCAGGCATCAACTAAAAGAAATATTTTTCCAACTAAAAAGAGATTGATGGTGAGGGAGAGGTAAAGTATGTAAGGGATCATGGGATAAATTCATGTCTTCTATTACCATCTCGAATAGTGAGAAAGTTGAAAAGCATTCCATTGGAATTACTTCAAATGTTTACTTGGACCTAGTGGTATTAAAATGTTTTTAATGTTGGGCTGGGGTTGTGGCTCAGAGGAAGAGCACTCGCCTAGCATGCATAAAGCACTGGGTTGGATCCTCAGCACCACATAAAAATAAAATAAAGGTGTTGTGTCCACCTACAACTAAAAAAAGAAAAGAAAAGAAAAAATGTTAAATGTATTTTAATATTAATAATGGCTTTAAAAAAATACATTTGGACTTTACACATCATTGCTTTCTCAATTCTAGAACTCACATTGCTTATTTTCAGGTTTGCCAAAGATGCAGGTCATTAGGAACTACACTGGAACACCACCCCCAGCTCTTCATGAAGGACCCCCGTTACATATCCAGGCAGGGGATACCGTTGAACTTCTGAGAGGAGATGCACACAGTCGGTTTTGGCAGGTACTATCAAAATTATAACTTTTTAAATTTAATGGATGATTCATAACTGCATGAAGAATAAAGCTGTTATAACTGATTGCTTGCTTTCAGATTCAGAAATCTTACATACTATGGAGAGGGAAATTATTTTTTTTATTAGCCTTCCTCATATTTACCAATACCAAAGTGGCAGTGAGTATTAGAAAGCTAAAGGAAAATAGTGTCAATGCTGTTACTCATAATTATCATTTTTATTAAAAATTCATACCTTGCTAGAGCAGATTTTCCAAACTCAGTACCTGTGGGCATGATCTAATTTGCATGGCTTTAATATATTAACAGTGTACTTCAGGGAAACTACCTAATTAGCTTGCCAGTGGCCATTTCTGGCCATATTTGATTCTTTGCCTACCCACAGTACCTGAGGTTCTCAGAGGTTGCCCTGGGCATTTTTCATGAAATATATGAAATATGAAAAGTAAGTGATTATGTTGATGTTTGCTAGTGGTAAAATGCATCTTGCCAGTAAGCCTACATTTGATTTAAGCATTTTTTAAATTGAGATAAATATGCTATAATGTTAAGCTTTGATGAAGCTGGATAATAGAAGCTGCTGTTCATTAAATTATTCTCTATTTTCTTTTGTATGTTCAAAATATTCCCCAGCAAATCTAAAGGATTTGTTAAATATCTATTGTGCATTGAGGGAAGAGGTGGGTAAGGATCAACAGGAAGATTAGCATATGAATGAAATTTGGTTAAGGGTAAAGGGAGAAAAGGCAGAGAACTATTGGATAATATCCCACTGTGCACACATGTAAGCAAGAGCTTTCACTGGCATGGAATATTTTACTGTCTTTCATCTCATTACATGAGAATGCTCTAAGATTGAACATTTATCTACAACCATCATTTCAACTGCTATAGGCAATGAGTTTTCCAAAGCTCCAATATTTTTCTTAACTATCATACTCCTTTCATATGTCATCCTTCTCAGAAGAAAGAAAAACAGAAAAATTCTACTAACTCATGCATCCCTCAACATAACCGCAGGATATACCTACATTCTTACTTGCCTTTCTTCTTGGATTTTCCATCTCACATTTTCAATTTCATTCTCCCCCTGCTCCTTTTCTATGGTATATAAATATGCTCAAGCTCCTTGCCACTGAAAACACATGGGTACCTCAGTCTTTGGTTCTATCAGGTTCCCTCATTCCTTCTCACCCTCTTGTTCTCCCATAGCAAAGCTGCACTTGTTAGGGGAGTCATGTGTTCCATCTCTTCCCCTCTATGTTACTTATTTGGCTCACAGCTACCACTTAAAACCCATATATATATATATATAATCTTTGAGATATATGCCCACTTATACGTATTTAAAATGTGCAACTTTGATAAGTTTTGACAAATGTGTATACAAGTAAAACCACCATTACAGTCAAGATAATACATGTACTCACTGGTCCCAAACTTCTTTTTTTAAAAAAATATTTTTGTAGTTGTAGATGGACACAATACCTTTATTTTTTACTTATTAATTTTTACGTAGTGTTGAGGATCGAACTCAATGCCTCATACTTGCAGCCACTGAGCCACAATCCCAGCCCCACCCAAACTTCTTTTTAATAACTTTTTTATTTGTTCTAATTAATTATACATGACAGTAGAATGCATTTATGCACTTTGATATATCATACATAAATAGAGTGTAATTTCTCATTTTTTTCTGATTGTACATGTAGAATCACATCAGTCATGCAGTCACATATGTACATAGGTTAATAATGTCTGTTTCATTCTAAGATCCTTCCTATCCCCATTCCCCTTCGCCTCCCTTCACTCTCCTGTACGTAATCTAAAGTTCTGTTCTTTCGTAGCACCCCCCACCCCCGCATTGTGTATTAGTGTCTATATATCAGAGAAAATATTGTGCCATTGGTTTTTTGGGATTGGCTTATTTCACTTAGCATGATATTCTCTAACTCCATCCATTTACTAGCAAATGCCATAATTTCATTCTTCTTTAAAGCTGAGTAATATTTTTGTGACCCTTCATGGTCCTTCCTTCATACCCTCATTTATTACTCTACCATTCCAACTCCAAGGTAAAACCATTGTTCTGCTTTCATATTATGGATAAGTTTTTACCTTTTAGAATTTTATACAATGTGTATTCTTTTTTTGTATGTCTTTCACTCAACATTATCATCTTGAGATTTAATCATGTTCTTTCTTTTTATTGCTGGTTATTATACCATTTATAGATATAGCACAATTCGTTTATTCTCTTACCAATGGATTTTCTGGTTGTTAGTGGCATTTGGTTGTTACAAATAAAGTGTTTGTGAACATTCAAGTATAAGTCTTTGTATGGTTGTCTGCTTTCATTTTTCTTAGCTAAATTTCAAGAGGGTAAATGATGGATCATACATAGATATATGAATATATTACTAAATATATTTTACTAAACCTGATTTTGAAAGTCACTGTGCCATGCTACATTTTCACCAGCTGTAGAGAAAAATTTGAGGTGATCCATAACTGATCCAACATTGTGTATGGTCAGTCTTTTTCATTTTTTTCTGGTCTAATTGCTATATAGTAGTATCCCATGGTGTTTTTTATTTGCATTTCCATAATAACTAAATAATTGTGAGCATTTTTTCATATATCATCCATCTACGTTTAGTGGTGAATAAATACTTATTCCAGTATTTCATCAAAAACAAATTCTTAACAGATTTTCTTTTCTAAATATTGAGAGTTCCTTATATATTTTGGGCCTAAATCCTTTCCTTATAAAATGTGTTATTTTTATATATTTTCTTCTAATCTGTGGTTTCTATTTTTATTCCCATTGTTATACATAGAACAAAAGTTTTTATTTTTGATATAGTCCACTTTGTCAATTTTTTTGATTATGCAATGGGTGTTTTATTTAAGAAATATTTTTGAGTTTGGGAACATAGCTCAGTGGTAGGCTTGCCTAGCCTGTGCAAGGCCCTGGGTTTGATTCCCTAGAACTACATTAAAAAACAAAGCAAAACAAAACTTCACCTCTCTCAAAGTTAAAAAAAATACTCTTCTATGTTTTCTCCTAGATATTTTATAATTATAGTTTTTACATTTAGGTTTATGATGCATTTTGAGTTATTTTTGTATATGATGAGTAGTGTTCATATTGTTTTAAATATGGATAGCCAGGTATTATGGCAACATTTGTTGAAAAATCAATTATTTATCTACTGGGTTACCTCTGCACTTTATAAATAAATGAGTTGACCGTATATGCAGGTATATTTCTGTAGCCTCTATCCATCTCTTTTCCAGTGTGCTGCTGCCTGCCTTGCTTATTATAGTTTATAAGTCAGCTTGTGTTAGTCTTCCAAATTAATTCTGTTCTTTTTTTTAATGTTTTGGCTATTCTTAATCCTCTCCATTTAATACGAATTTTAGAATCACCTCGTCATTTTCACCAATCAACACCTGCTGGGATTTTGGTTAGAATTGTATTGAATTATAGATTAGTATAGAATTGATAATATTGAGTCATCTAATCACTGGACTTGATATACTCTATTTAGCTCTTCTGTAATTTCTTAGCAGTGTTTAGTAGTTGTCAGAGTCCCATTCATACGTGTCTTTTGTCGTATATGTAATCACTTCCCTTTGATGCTATTGTAAATTACAGTTTTAAAATTTCAGTTTCTATTATTTATCAGGAATATATAGAAATATAGTTGTGTATTGATGTTTTTTCATCTTGTAACTATTGTTGAACTCACTTATTCTTGTAGCTTTTCTTCTCCAGGTCCCAACACACATTTTATATAAATAATTATATTGCCAATTAGTAAATATGGTTTTACTTCTTTCTTTGCAATCTGGATTCCTTTTTTTTTTCTCTTATCAATGACAATGTCTAGAACATAAGTAAAATGTTAGATACAAGTGGTGAGAGAATACACCCTTGCACTATTCCTGATATTAGGGGAAAGTTTTAAGTCCTGTACCATTGAATATGATGTTACCTCTAGTATTTAACAAATGTCCTTTGTAAAGTCAAGGAATTTCTTTCTTCATCCTAGTTTGCTGAGTTTTTATCAGTAATGCATGTTACGTTTTGTCAAATGCTTCTTCTATATTAATTGAAATTATTTTATTATTTTTTATTTATTAATATGGTAAATTTAATGGATTTTCATATATTAAATCAATCTTCTGAAACAAGCCCCTGCATTATACTTTTTATACATTTGTGTTATTTTCTTGATTTTTTTTTTTTGGTCTGGCTTGGGTAATAATGTAATATTCAAAGATGTGGAAATGGGAACAATTTCTTTCTTTTTAGGTTTTTAAAAGCAATTTTACAGAATTGCATAATTTTTTCCTGACATGTTTTATGTAATCCACCATGAAATCTCTCTAGGTCTTAAAGTCTCTTTAATAGGAAAGTTTCCTTAAACTACTGTTTCAATTCCTTTAATAAATATAGAGTCATCCAGGTTATCTATTCTTCTTGAGTGAGTTTGGATAGTTTGTTTCTCAAGGAATTTTACCAATTTGTCTAAATTGTCAAATTTAATGGCCTAAAGTTTTCATGGTTTTCCTTCATTTGCCTTTTAGTATCTATTTTTCTGTAGTAGTGTTATCCCTCTCATTCCTGATGTTATCAACATGTGTTTTCCTTCTTGAACTCCTTTTCCTGATCAACCTGACTAGATGGATAGGAATTTTATTAATCTTCCCCAAAAAACAGCTTTTGGTTTCACCCCTTCTCTCTATTGTTTTTCTTTTCCTGTGTCATTGATTTTTGCTCTGGTCTTTATAACTTTCTTTATTCTCCTCTTTTGGGCTTAATTTGCATTTCTTTCCCTAGTTTCTTAAGGTAAAGTGTTTACTCATTGATCCTTTTTCTAATATAGGCAGTTATTATATAAATTTCTAAGTGCTGCTTTTCTCACTTTCTTTAGAATGCTGTATTTTCATCTTCAGTCAATTCAGACTACTTTCTAATTACCTTTCACTTTCTTTTAATGGGTTATTTAGAAATATGTTATTTAGTTTTCAAATATTTAGGGATTTCCCAGACATATTTCTGTTTCTAATTTCTTTTCTTTTTTTTTTTTGGCTATGGAAGTTGATACTGGGGATTAAACTGAGGGGCACTGGACCACTGAGCCAGATCTCCAGCCCTATTTTATATTTTATTTAGAGACAGGGTCTCACTGAGTTGTTTGATGCCTCACTTTTGCTGAGGATGGCTTGAACTCGAGAACCTCCTGCTTCAGTCCCCTGAGCCACTGGGATTACAAGCATGTACCACCCTGCCCAACCATAATTTCTTTTTAAAAGTAATTTTATTTTTAACTTGAACATACAAATTATACATTTAATGCCATACCATAAGATAATATAGTTCATATGATTGGAATCATTTTAAATTTATTAGAAATTGTCTTACGGCAAATGTAGCTAATAAGTTGTCTTGAAATCAGATTGTGTTAGTGATAGAGCAGAAAATGGTCTATCTTGATAAATGTCCTGTGTGTACTTGAAAAGAATCTGGATTTTGTTTCTCACAGGAGGGATATTCGACAAATATCAGCATGATCCAAGTAATTGATAGAGTTGTTGAAGTGTTCAATATCATTGTTGATTGATGGCATAACCACATGATCCACTCCCTTTCCTATAGTCAAGTTGAATTTTTTTTCTTTCTACATTTTTCCGTGGTGAATTATAGTTGCCCATAATGACGGGATTTGTTGTTACCTATTCAAACATGCACAGAATATAACAATATAATTTGGCCAATATGGGACCCCAGCACTTCCCCCTTCCCTCTCCTCCTCCCCTCCCCCTGCTCCCTTTCCTTTATTGATATCCCTTTGATTTTCATGAGATTCCTTGCCCCAGTCCCAGTTTTTTTTTCTTTTTCCTTTCCTAGATTCCACATATGAGATAAAACATATGACTGGCCCTTGACTTCTGAGTTTGCCTTATTTTACTTAACATAACGGTCTCAAGTTCTACCCATATTCTGTCAAATGGTGTTAATTCCA
Organism: Marmota marmota marmota; assembly: GCF_001458135.2. Classification (NCBI taxonomy): domain Eukaryota; kingdom Metazoa; phylum Chordata; class Mammalia; order Rodentia; family Sciuridae; genus Marmota; species Marmota marmota. Next base: position 6,828,967 of record NW_026000078.1, on the reverse strand, counting down.
TTTTTCTTTATGGCTCAATAAAACTCCATTGTGTTTATATTATGTCATTTTCTTTATGCATTAATTCTTTCATTGATGGACACTTATGCTGGTTCCATAGTTTGACTATTGTGAATCCTGCTGTATACATGTGTATACATGTATGACTATAGTATGATGCCCAAGTCTAAAATTTTTGTGTTCTATTCCCTCCTCTCATCCGTCCCTCTCTACATCTTTTAGTCATCAATTCCTTCTCACTTTATCTTCTAAATTGCTTTCAATACATTTCTTCCTTTCCACCTCCATTGTAAAGCTTCTACTTGACTCAACTGTTGCATATCACCTGGGATCACCTTCTAAGTGATCTCCTCAATCACCTTCTAACCTCTAGAAGTTGTCTGCTACGACCATCCTTTCTACCCCACAAAATCCAGATATAATTACAGAGTTTCTTGTTGGTGGTGTCTTCCAGTATCTTCCTTCTGACTACACACAGTTCACATTTCTTAGCCCTAATGGTGGCACGTACGAACCACAGGGTGCATCCCTGCCTACCTCTCTGATTTCACAGCTCACCATCCTCCAACTTCTCATGTGTTCATCATCATTCCCATCACCCCTGCACCCCTATCTATTGCTCTGACATTTCAATTAAAGCCTTTTCTGTCGAAATTTTCTCTTCTGTATACTCTCTTACTCTACCCTATTTCCAGGTAGAACTGAGAAAAATTCTTTTCTTGTGATAATAATTACAACTAAAAACACCAACAATTAATGCTTATTCTATGTTTTAGATACAAAGTAGAATTCTAAGCATATTTTACATATATGAACACATATAATACAAATGAGAATTATATAATGTGAATTATGATTATTATCATCCTCATTTTATAGAACAAACCAGAGTACGTAGAGAGTGAGTAGTCTGCCCAAAGTCACACAGCTCATGACTTGGCAGGGCTGGGAATCAGACTTAGGAATTCTAGAAACAGAGGCCAAGCTCTTAACTACCATACTTTGCTGCTGCTTCTGTGGTCATGCTGTCATGATCAAACTTGTGCTGCACCTTAGTTTAGACTTTATGCCTAATGACAGGGGAGGTAGGCTTATGTGCCGTTTAAAAAGTACCTGTCTTTATGCTAATTAAAATGGTTTCTTGTGTTTGTGTAACTACCATCAAATTTGTGACAGTATTTGAGTTTTGTCTTTACTAAACAATGATTTATTATTTCTTATAAGGCTGTAGGTTGATAAGGTGGCTCCTTTGCTTCACTTGATGTTGGCTGGGGTGATACAACATAGAAGGTCCAAAATGGCCTTGTCCACAGGGTTGGCAGATAGGACCAGCCCTGTCTGGGAACTCAGCTGTAGCTGTCTATCACAGTGACCTCTTCAGTGACTCTTTAGGCTTCTGCACAGCATGGTAGGCAGGGGCAGTTAGACATCTTACACAGTAGCTCTAATCTAAGTGTAAAAGCAGAAGAAGCTGCCAGACTTTCTGAGCTTTATGTCCAGAACTGGTGCAGTTACTTCTGCTGCTTTTTATTTGTTAGCATGGAACAAGGACCAGCCCAGACACAAGGGAGAGGATAATGCAAATGGAATACCAGGAGGTATGGTTCACTGGAGATCACCAAGGTACCAGCGTGCCTTGAAAACATTGTTGAAACTGTCTGAGAGGCTCCAAGAATAAACTGACTTTGTAAACAATTCTCAAGGGTGCTAAAAACCAGTCCATTTCTCACTATGGAGAAAGGAAAGAGTCATGCTAAGGAAAAGTGTTGAAGATCTTGGTGTATATAAGGAGTTCCCAGTCTATGGTGTGTTTGAGATCAATGAAGGTGGTGAGAATAGCCCAGCAGGAACCCCAGAAAAGTGTGTGTGTGTCTGTGTGTGTGTGTGTGTGTGTGTGTGTGTGTCTCCAGAGGTGTTTACCCTTGAGAGAGAAAGATTTGGACCTTCATATTTTTTTTCTAACAAAACTTTGCTTCTTTTCAGTCTTCTTTCTTTCCGATAATTTAGATTTGGGAAGCTTAAATATGTAAATATGTAATTTTTCTTATTTTTTGTTATCATGATTTTTTTTCCATATTCATTATTTCACTTAATACACAGCGTTGAAAGTATGACTATAATTTGGGTTCTATGACAAACAACAGCTCAGTACTCTTTTTACTCAATTGTACTGCCTCCTATTCTTTCTAGACAAAAAGAAAGACGTTATTGTCATTTCCTCCCCAGCTGCCTGGAAACATGAAGAATTTCTAGTATGATGCTAGAATGGCTTTCAAAATGCTTAAGAGAATTGTAGGAGAAATGAGAACTACTCAATGACAAAATGTGTATTATTTTGAGGGGAATATAATGGTTAGGGAGAAGAAAGGCTAATATTTACAACACAGTAAGAGAATTAGCAAAAAGAATTAGCAAATTTCAGATCAGCAGGTATGCACTGAGTGCCACCTGATATGCACTAACTGCTCACGGTGCAGTTATCAGCTGTCATCATTGCTTTGACATTACGGTCTTCTGTTTCTTAAGGAACCACTCATGCTTGCTGGAGCTAGTAATGCATTTTAATTGTTAGGCCAGTGTTAATGATTCATGTCATCTTTTTGACATGGATGTAACATGAGTCAAACTGTCTTACAGATATCTCTGATACAGTCAAAGGATTTTCACTCAACGAAAGCTTCTTATTGATAGGAGCAGTGGTAGAGTGAGAAAGCCTAGATTCAAATCATGTACTTGTCGCCAAACACCTATATGTCTTGGGTCAAATCACTTAATCTCTATGTAATTTAGCTTCAAGTGTTACACAACCAGGACTGGACCTGAGTGGTGTTCCCAACCCTTACTGACTCTTTGGGAGGCTTTGGAATGAAATATACACACAGCCCTACATGCGGAGACTAGATAGACTTGACCTAGGATGAACCCAGATCTGAGTAGTTTCTACTGAGCCTCAGATAAATGTAACGTGAGCCATTAACTATATGCTCTAGTTGGTAAGATTTCTTGGTAACTATTACATTATCCCTAGCTTCCTTATTGGGTTGTTGGTAGCAAACCAAATCAAGTGTAGCCACAAAGTAAGATGTTAGAATGGACTCAATACTTTAGCTTGATAACTACCAAGTAAAGGGAATGTTTTCAAATAATTAGTGTGTAATAAAAATATACTTGCCATAATTCTTCATCCTGAACTTCATAAAAATTGATTTTTCTAAAAGCACCTCAGATCTTACAGTATCCCAAGGCTGTCATGATTAAATTAGCTTTTGTTGTTCAGATCACATGTATGGAAGGTAACTGTAGGAAACTGAGATGAGTCTGAACTGAGTAATGGCATGATCTAGAATGTCCTGTGTTTTTAAAAGAAATTCAGAGCAAAAACTCTTTCTTCCTCATTAGGTCTGAAGAATCTGCTGGCTGGTTGGTCCTTCCAAACCATATGTGTTTTTCAGTGTGTTTACAGTAGTTCCATGTATATCAGTTGCCAATTTCATGTTCCAAAGAAGGCATGTCCTTTTTGGTTCACATCCTAAAATATGTGACTCCCTCCTGGGGATGTTTTCAAATAGCTTCCAAAAATATAGTTAAGCACTTCTTTTTGTCCCCTGTCCCATCTCATTTGAGTTTGCACATAATTAGCATGAGAGGAGAAAATTAAGTGTTTTTTGTTTATTTGGTTTTTTTAGAGAGAGAGAATTTTTTAATATTTATTTTTTAGTTTTTGGTGGACACAACATCTTTCTTTATTTTATTTTTATGTGGTACTGAGGATCGACCCAGCGCCCCACGCATGCCAGGCGAGGGTGCTACCGCTTGAGCCACATCCCCAACCCGTGTTTTTCTTTTCTGTACAAGAATTTAGAAAATCATGCTTCAGTTTGCTGAGTATGGGTTACCAACCCTGCCATATACCAGCTGCATGAACTTAAACAGATTACTTTCACAGTGTGCCTCACTTTTATTTTCCGTAAAGTGGGAGTAACAATAATCACAACATACAGATTAAAACAATGTATGAAGGAGTTCTGGCATAGCTCTCATTAAACATAAGCTCCTATTCACCCACCCTCCCATTCTTTCATCTGTCCATCTCTTTAAATACTTACAAAGTGTCTAATGTGTGTCCAATTCTGTGTTTCATGTTAGAAGGACCAGAAATGAGAAAACCTGTTTCTAACCTTACCTCATGTTCTTAATCATCATATTTTTGTTTTTCATTTATTGGTATTGGGGATTGGACCAGGGGCACTATACCACTGAGCTACATTCTAGTGCTTTTTATTTTTTTCACTTTGAGATAGAATCTCGCAAAGTTGCTTAGGGCCTTGCTAAATTGCTAAGATTGGCCTCAAACTTGTAATTCTTCTACCTCAGCCTTGGGGGTTGCTGGGATTACAGGCTTGTACCACCATGCCCAGCTCAATGATCTTAATGATCTAGGGAATAATTGGAGTTCAGAATAGATGAGGTACTTGAGTACATTTTGAGTGTTTATGAATCATATTGTTAAAAATATAACTGGAATTTACCTGCAGATAAAAATTTAGACTACTTATCTAGATATTACACTGACTCTGCATTTGTATTTCAAAAATGTCTTTTAGACTGGTTAAGTGCTTTGGCCTGTTTGGAAAATTTCAAGAAGTTATTCTTCTAAACTGTTTTTTTTTTTTTTCTCTGCAAGTGAGCAACTTCACTCATTAGTGTGGAAAGTCAGATTTTATTGTAGACTGCCATGTTTTCAATATATTCTATGTCCAGAGAATACAAATTATTCTCTACTATCTATCAGGGGCTTTCTTTCTTTGAATAGCTATTAGTCTAGTCTGTATTATTATTATAACAACAGTAATTTCTAATTCTATTGAAGTGAGTGAGCTATCTGCATTTTCATTATAACTCCTTTCAAACAATGAATTGTCAATTGAGCTATAAAAATGTATTCTGTTCAATCTTTGTATTGAAGGGATTCATTGTGGCAGCTTTTTGTGTGTGTGTGGTTGTCTTCTCTTTTCCTTTCTCTTTCCTTGAAAGCTCTATAAAATTGTTTTCAAGTGAAATGAATATAAAGTAGAAAATTGGTCATTTAGGGTACATTTCCTAGTGCAGGTGTAAGGCAAAGATTTTTCTGAGAGTTAACAGCATTTCGAACAATTCCGATCATACCATCTGATGATAAACCTGTTGCTCTTAAACCTTTGTTACAATATATGATAATAAAGACTTAATGATGACAGAGGGCATCCTTTGTGCTGGAAGGCATTGTTCACATCAGAAACTTTGTTTTCTCAGAAAAGCTACTGATTATACTTATCAGTAAGTGGGAGAGGGCAAGAGACAGAAACAGTCAAATGTGAAATCAAGCCATTCCAATGGAGTGCTTGGTATGTGTTTTCTTAGAAGAAAGCTTGTGAAATGATGAGGATTCTGTGTCCTATATCATGGAGTTTTATTTGCTCCATTGTCATTTACAAATAGCCATGTGTTCCACTGGGAGAATTTTGTAAGCTAATTGGAACCAAAAGGCAATTATAAGCAGTAGAACTATAATCAGTGCCAAAAATATATGTATTTTTATCCACAATCAAAGTTAAATAACCTAGAAAATAGTTGTGATACTTCACAGTTACAAATCATGCATCTACATGATCTTTATTCTAAGGAGTGAAAATGGTTTTTACACACATTTCTGACTAATTCAGAAGATCTCCATAAAGAGGGTGATGGGAAAGTCATGTTACCCTTGTTTAGAACTGAGATTTTAAAGAGCCAAGTTTAACCCCTGTCTATAGGATAATAGCAGTAAAATAGAAACTAAAGTTTCTTCCTGACTTCTGGTCCTGAGACCTACTTTAATTCTATGTTAGACCATTCTATCTTTGTTTTAGGAAAACCATTTTATTTTTTTTAAAAATCCCTAAGAAAAATATCCCTTTAAAAGGCAGTTTAACTAGGAAGCAAAACAACATTGTTATATGTATAATTTTTCCTTAGAAAAACAATTTTTAAACATCTTATCCCATAGGAAGAGTCATAGAGAATAAAAAGTAAGAATAAAAAGTAAGAAAATCCTAGAGTTTAGAGAGAATTTAGGAGATTGAAAATGCATAGAAGCATTTTTAGTCACCGGAGTCAAGGAACCTGGGGGAAAGAGGGTCCTAATTGGCCATGAACAGTAAAGTGTTAAATTTCCCATAAAAGCTCACCCTCGTTGGAGTCTGCCTTGTCAAGGATTTTTACTTCCCATACTGACTTATTCAGTGTTCAAATAGCAATCCAGGTGAATATTTTTTTTTTCAAATTGGTACATTATAATTCTACCTTATAGTGGAATTTTATTGTGTCATATTTGTACATGAATATAATATGGATTGATGACTTTTTTCTTTTAAACACAGATGTGTTTTCCTCATATTAAGTTAAAGAAAAGAAACAACAACAACAACAAAAAAAAAACCACATTGACTGGAGACATGTTTTTTGAAACCTCCAGACATCAATGTGTATTTTGCCCTTGTCTAGATTTCCCCTTCTCTTGGTGCTTAGCTTAAAACCTTCTTCACCAACAAAGCTCAACCCTGGGGGCACCATCTCTGGGGGCTTCTCTGAACCAAAAGGCCTCAATTATAACATGTCACACTGTATCCTCAGGGTCTCTTCATCTTTCCCATTGCCTGTAAGAGCACTTCAGAAAGATTAGAGCCATGACTTTCCTGTCTTTACCTCTAGGACCTAGAACAAAATGGGCATTGAGTTTAGAATGCATAACTCTTCAGAGATGATATTTCCATAATATAATATTTATGACTTCTCTAATTATCCAAATTGTGTTTTATGGTGATGTTTGAAAGATCATCAAGATATTCATTTTTCTTCTCAGATTTAAATTTGTTTTTTTTCTATAATTTTAGGGCTAGTTAATGCATGTCTTCATATTCTTCATCTATAAAATGGGAATTTTCATTAAAGTGACTTGCAGAGCTTTTTTGAGAACCATTAGAAGGAAACTAAGGAGGAAATTGGATAGAAAAAGAGCATATTTCTGAATAATGGCTAACAATTTTGAAAAATATGCTTCATTTTCCAGAAGTAAGGAAAGGATTATCTGGTATTTTATTTGTTTAATTTCATCTTCTCCATATCAATGTGAAGGATCTCACTGACATATATGAGCTCATAGAAGACCAGTTTGCTCTTCCAGTTCCTGTACCCAGTTCTTGAAATTTCTTTAATCAGAGGTGAAACACTTTACTTCATAATTATACATAAAAGTGCAAGTGATGAATTTTGAAGGGCATAGATGATTTAAATGCCCTTCAGGGTAAAAAAAAAAAAAAATCATGAGCCCTTTCCCTAGAGCAGGTTTGGATGAGGAAGAAGTAAGATTCCTGAAGGAGAGTGAAGGACAGGGGGAAGGGAACAGCGAAAGGGGTTTTCAGAAAACAGACTTCCTAGGGAATGTGATAAGTGGGAATTTCATAATCTTTACAATAACACAAAACCAACCAGAAACCCTTTGAAGGCTAGAGAGTGGAGGTCTAGCAGAATAGAGCAGATCTTTCCTCCTGTCTGATACTTCTCCCCAAAACTTTAGCAGCCAGTCACTTCAAAGAATTCTTTTCCTAGATTAAGAAGATATTTTCTAATCCTTTCTAGGCCACACAAGATTGCTATCTCCCATAGGAATTTCTAAACTCTATTTTTCTCTCTTGATCTAAAATTCAAGTGTCAGGCTGCATCATAGTCTGAGGCAAATAAGAATATTTAAGAAATGTCAAAAAGGAATCAAATCGCCTTTGTCAAGAAAACTGATTTCTAACACCAACAAATAAATTATAAACAAACTCCATTGCTTTGGCATTAGAATCCCAGACAGTCACCATTCTGGGAACGGATAAGTGTTTTTTTTTTCCAATTCACATTCCTACCAGAGGTCATTCCAGAATGAAGTCCCAGACTTGGCTCTTACCATGGCAATCCCACCTTTTGAGTGTTGGAGTGTGGTTTTGGAGTATTCCTCCATTCACCTGGGCTTTTTTTGTGAATCACCTCTCAGCACTTGCTGATGTACTAGCCTGTTCCTTGTATAAAATCAGAAGAAGCCAAGGCAGAATTGAGATTGTGAGTGTAGGAATAAAAACCTAGGTGAAAAGTGTAGCAACTTTGTCGGCATTAGTGTAACCTATAATTGTGAGACCTTTATTTTGACAGGTTTTTGCCTCAAAATATTGAGCATTTTGACCCTGAGAGCATCAGGTTCCCTAATTACAGGAAGGGAGAAAAAGGCTGTGTGTAACTGTAATAGAACAAGGGAGGCCCTGGGAGAGATGATTATAGAAGATAATAGACATTGGTAAAGGACTGTAAGAAACATTTTCCCTGGGTAATTGCCAACTGGCTTTGATTGAATAGATCATAAACTGAGTTTTCAGGAGTGTTTCCAAGTATACAGACTGTGTTATGGGAATTGGCAAATCTCCTGACAAACTGGGTGAGGTCCTAATTATTAACTCTCAAGATGAACATTTTTGTTAACAGTTCTTTCTTGTATTTTTCCAATGTTTGGCACAGGGGGAAAATGTAAGTTATAATGTACTTAGCTGAGGACATTACCATCTAAGACAGAAGTTTATCCTGTGAAGTATTATCTCTTCTTTTCTCTTGTTCCCTTTTACCTCCTTTACTTTTTTACCATATAAGTTACATTCTGCCATAGTTACTAAAAGTTGTGTCAACCACAGAATACTTTCAGTGAATCATCAGTTTGTAATTGTCTGACACAACTGTGTATTTGATACCACAAGTAGTTTAATAACACACCCTTACAACTTTTGGCCAAATAATTGGAAATTATAACATATATTGAATTTTAACCCTTTGTGATAGTTCCTGAGGAATTAGTGAATGTATCTAATCCCCACAAGTCAACCCTGTATACTTTGTAAAATAGAAGACTTCATATTGAATTAAAGTGAAAGTCACTAAGGAGCTGAAATGTCCTTATCTTTTTTTAATAAATGCTACCAGATTAAATTACCGAAACATACTCTCTAATTAAGCATTTGTGGAACAGATACTTTGGGGCTAGCAACAATTGACTGGAGAACTGTAGAGACTTGGAAAATGAGCTTAGATAAACAGAGTGCTTTGGTGGTAAGCAGAGACTTTGTAGAACCTTGGGTCAAATTTTTGTTTCATAGGTGAGGCTACTAAAGCCAAGAAAGGCCAAATGACTTTACTCAGATTGGAAGGCCAGAAAGAAGGCATTAGTCTCCCAGCTCCCTCATCATTTCAAATTAATATTTTATAGCTTTCCTCTGATCTAAAATCACATAAAAATCTGTGAAAATAAAGCAAAAACTCATTAACAAAATGACATTGTGTGCATGAGATTCTTGAAAACAGTGACCATGTTTATTGATTTTTAGTCTCTTTGTACCTAGCACAGTGCTTTGAACTTTTCATTAAGGCACTAATTCTACTCTCAGTAGAAAAACAACATTCTTTAGAAATGCCTAATGCTGCATAAGTATTTAACATGCATAGTGCTATTACTCAGAATTTTTCCTTTGTGATTAGTTATGATTAAAATCACCAAGGATAGAAAAATGCTTATTTCTTATCTGCCAGGATTAGAAAAATAAATTTCTTGGGAACTTTGTTAAGCCTGGATTATTTTTCCCAAGTAGGACATTTTCCAAAATGGTGTAGAACCTTGTTCTTTTCAGATTTTGTGTTGAGTAACTGCTTCAGATTTGGCTTACCTTCCTGCAGACTAGTTTTTGCTTGCTGAAATTTTTTTCTTTCATCAAAGGTTCTCTCTTGTTTATTTGACCAAAAAAATGCAGTCATAAGATTATGAGTCAGTATTATATCATGTACAACATCTTACCCACTGAGAGTTAGGAGGGGGGAAAAAAAACCCTTAATATACCCATAACCAGAGAGCACCTTTTCTTGCTGGAGAAATACAGGGACCTCATGGAACACAGTTTTTTTTGTTTTTGTTTTTGTTTTAATAGCAGGAAAAATATTCTACAAAGTCTCATTCCACTGTTACATTCATCTCACATATAATAACTATAGAAATGCAGCTTATGGCTTTTTATGTTTTTTTTTCTCAGTGTACATTTCACAACTTTTAATTTTAAGGCTTTTTTGACACTTCCATCTGCCAAAATTTCAGACATGTAGTAAACACAAACAATTTTATGTGAATTGGAAAAACCATCAAATATAATGAAGGTCTTTTTATATTTTTCAATGAATTTTCAATGATGTAATTTAAACCTATGCAAACTGGAGATATATTTAATTTATCTAGACCTAAGTTTTGTAGAGTTATTCAGAATTCTGCATCTATGGTAGCTACCTAAGTGAATTAATAGGCATATAAATTTTTAAGTCTTTTGGAAGAGTTTTTACTGTTTATACATTGGTCAAAAGTTGAAGATCCTGTTTAGCAGTACATGGTTTACAGTTTCATTCTGTTATATGTGTGCACAAACACTGTGTATTGTGTTTAGATGTGAGATGTACCCCAAAAGTTCATTTGAGAGTGCAAGAATGTTTAGAGGTGAAAAACTGGGTTATGAGATTCTTAACCTAATCAGTGCATTCATCTGCTCAAATGGATTAACTGAGTGATAACTGTAGGCAGGTAGGGTGTGACTGGAGGAGAAAGGTCATTAAGGTCATACTTTGGGGGTATATATTTTTGTCCCTGCTGAGTGAAACAGTTTCTCTCTTCTTCCAAATTGTCAAGTCCTGAGTTGTTTTCCTCCTCCATACCTTTCCATCATGGTGTTCTGTCTCACCTTGGGCCCAGAGTATCAGAGTTGGGCAACTGCACAGAGAGCTCTGAATCCATGAACCCCAAATAAACTTCTCCTTCTCTAATTATTCTTGTCAAATCTTTTGCTCACAGTGGCAAAAAAAAAAAAAAAAAAACTCACTAAAACTTTGGAATTCATTGTAGTGACCCTTTGGTATAACCATATGAAATTATGCTTAACAAGTTTCAAAGTGTTCACTGGCAGGAAAAAGTATACCTGACTCACTGTATAGGGGCAAATTAACAATGAAAGAATAGATACACTTTCCAGAAAGCATTTGTATAAAGAATGCATTGTATAGTTCTGTTCAGGTGAAAGTGACAGGAGAATATATGTTACCTATGGATTAATAAAATGTGCTTTCATATAGAGAGAGTGGTGCAATTACACACAGGATTAGGTATTCCCATATTAATAACACATGAATGGGCCAATAAAAACTGAAGATTTAGAAATAAAGGAATCAATTGAGATAATTAAAAAACAATATTGTGGATAAAATAGAAATCAAGTACATAGCTTTACAAAGTACATTCACACCTATTAATTCTTTTATCCTGTAACACCCTGGTGAAGTATGTGTTGTCATCATTCCTGTTTTACCATGGAGGCTTGCCTAAGGTTGCACAGCTTTTTATAGCACAGCCAGGAATAGAATGAACTCTTCTGATGCAATATCCCTATGATACCACCTTTCTTTGCATTTCAGGAACTGGCCTGTACATATATCTGACTGATGACAGTGGTGACAGTATGGTTGCAGCTATGATGAGAAATCACTCCTTATCAAAGGCCAGTTTCAGATTAGGTCTTTTCCTGATCATCTCCAATTTTCTGGACTTTTTGTTTCATAACTTGTCTTCACAACACTTATCAGAATAATTCCAAAAATAGTGCTTTCATCTATCTATTCCCATTTGCCCAACCACCCTTTTATTTGCCCATTTATTCACCCATCCAGTAAATAAACGAATTTCCATACATCTTTGCTTATTTTCCTGTAATTCATGGCCACATTATATGTCTTTCTACTCCCCTCCCCGGCCCGCCCTCAAACTGTGTATTTCTCATAAAAGAGAAGTGACTGGGCAAGGGTGACAGTTGCTCTGTCCATTAGCCATGTGCGATAAATTGCTTATTAATCTCCACAGCATCCCCATGCATACATTGAGAGTGGTTAAAGCATTGTAACTGGAGAATTTCCAATCTTTTATAAATAACCATTAATCTTTCCCTTTTACATTCAGCTTTCCACATCTGTTTCAAATTGTTCGGTACTAGTTCAGGAGTGCATTAAAGCTCCAATCCAGGTAGTATTAAAGGAATAAATGAGGCCCGGGGAAGAGATACTGTATTTTTCTTAAAGCAATTCTTTCTTCTTTTACAAAGTTAGGAACCAAGCAATTTATGATTAAGATTTTTGTAGGATATCCTCTGTCATTTTAAACCTTCCTTGTCTAGGGTTTAAAATGTATTTTTAGCTCTGGTATCCTGGAAAATGTTTTTCTCTATTCAGGTAAATTTTAAGTATCATTTCTACCAGCAATAAGGTAGTTTTAATTTATTATGATTCACTATGGATTCTTTTTGAAGAAGAATGAGGACTAGTTAAACCTAAGGTCAGTTAGAAATAAGTAAATGCTTGACTATGCATTTATACTTGTGATGTTCAGAATTTCAGAGAAAGTTATCAGTAATTTTAGTTTGATACATTTTTCTACAGGAAGCAATTTGCTTGTCAGTAAAAAGGTATTATTATTTTATGAATTGTAATTTAATATTTTGCTTTGTATTTGCTTCAATTTACTTAATGACAGTTATAAAAGTGTACCATATTCCCACCATATTCATCTCATAATCTATTTTCTCAGGTACTTTCCAAAGAAAAAATGTTCATAAAATGACCCAAACTGTAATGTTAAATTTCCAAAAATCTCATCACATATACAAATATGCCCTGCAGAATAAATGCATATAAAGATAGTACCATATGGTATATCAGATGACACATAGTATAAAAAAGGAATATTTTCGAGTTGACCTTGAAGATATTAAGGAACTCACAGAACAAATATCAGACAGGAAGGTTGCTAAAAGATGATTCCCTATCTCTGGCATTTGTAATAGGCATTAAAAAAAAAAAAAAAAGATGACAACCTGGTTGTCTGACCCAGAATAAAATGCCCACACAGGAATATAAAGGAAGAAATTCAGTTACATGTCTCTCATCAAGGTTAGTAAAATCTCATAGATAGATCACCACATTAAGTGAACTAAATCGCTGGAATCTGAGGATGGTTTATTTCATGGTTACAGCCTGCAAATGTAGGGGGTTGGCAGCAGCTCCATCCATTAGTACTAAGAATTACCATTGTGTATCCCACCCACATCCCCCAAGGAAGCAAAGACTTCCTTCCTGCACACTATTTTGAATTCTCCAAATGTTATGGGATGGCCATTTCCTTAATAAATGAAATAATTGAATATAGCACATGTTATCTGTCATAGCTAAAACTGAGGTCTCATAAGAATTTGTAAGGAATTCTAACTTTATTCATCTGTTAAGATAGATTAAATTTTTTCTCTTCTCTCTGTCATCTAAGGAATGTGTGTGACCATTAAGGAAACATTAATGTTTCCTAGGGCATTTCATCAAGAAAGAAGTAATTTGGGATGACCATTAGTCAGCTTTTCCTTGCTATAATGAAAATACCTGGAAAAAAAAAAAACAATGTAAAAAAAGAAAAACCTATTTTGGCTCATGGTTTGAGAGGATTCAGTCCATAGTCTGATGACTCCAAGTTAGAAGCATTAAGGTGAAAAAAACATGGTGGATGAAAACTGTCGGCTCATGGCAGATGGGAAGTAGAGGGAGTGCAGGGAGATAAACCCTTTCAGGGCATGTCCCTAGTAACCTGCTTTCTTCACCTAGGCCCTCCCCCTCAGTAGTCTATTCAGATATCAGTATATCAATTTATCCAGTTTATCCTTGCATCATTATGAACTATTACCCATTTAAATCTCAAAGGGGTCTGGTTTGGATGGAAAATGAAAGAATCACCCCATTTTACAGCATTTCTTACACTGTGGTCCCTTTCTCAACCATCTAGGATGATTTCAGTTCCTATTCATGCCTTTCTTGTGGACCACTTGGTTCTACAAAAGAAGATAGAGGGAAAAAAATTGCCAGTCATACATTTTCCTAAATTATAAAAAAATTGTAAACTTCCTCCTATTATTTCACTTTTTGTATCTTCATCCTTCTTTCTCCTTTGTGGCATTGTGTCCTCCAACACATGCTTCTTATATAAAATGTCAGGGACAGGTCATTATTCATTGTATGAATATTTTTATATAGAAACCGGCAGCATAATGCTTGTACTGGTTGTGGGTGTAAAGATGATGTGTGTTATAGTTTATTCGTTTCAGGGAAGAGGAAGTTTGGGTCTTAACTACTCAAAGACATGGGATTATTAAAATGTAAGATACCTCAGTTCACAAACACTTATTAAATGCCTGCCATGTGTCCTACATTGGGTAACACAAAAATGACAGACATGTTGTTCTTGATCTCAAAAAACTCATCGTAAAATAATGGAGAAGAACAGATACAGCAATTATTACATGGTCTGCCAAAGTACTACTAGTACTACTAGTTTGCTACCAAAGTACTACTAAATTTTGTGCTACTAAGAGGATATGAAGGTGCAGTGGGAAAACAGGCTTGGGATTAAATCAGGATCTGTAGCTTGGGGTGATTTTATAGAAGAGATGACAGAGTGGGTAGTCTATTAACTAAGTTTTGAACAGAGTGAAAGTATTCTTCCATACAGGTTCCTTTCGTCAGTTTTGTTGAAGGAAGTAGATGGTATTACTTGTCCATCTTGTACTGTAACAAAAATATCACCTGAACTCTGCATTCTATAGATTAAGACATTTTCTTGTTTTGAGAAATTCACAGTTCACAATTCTTAAAATAGCCATAATTTTCAATTTGTTGGTGCACCTCCAAATACAGCTTTGGAAAAAGAAAAAAAAAAGCTTTTACTCTCTGGCCTTTAATCTGCCAAATAGACTTTTTAGTGCATTATCTATCAGAGGTCTTAATAATCTTTTTTTAGGAAATATCACTCATTTTTTTCTCTTCTAAGTTCAATCAATGTGTGGTTCCTACCCACAGACTTTCATATTTTACACTTAGGTGGCATTGTAGTACACTTATATATGAGAGTATGGATGGTCCCCAAATATTATTATTATTTACTTGTATCTCAGTGTCATGCTTACAATAAAGCGACACAGACAACTCAGCAATACAGTTGAGTGAAAGAAACACTTCATTCCAACTTTATAGTTACTGTGCTTCTTACTGTCACTCCCTTAGTCTCTGTTTCTTCTCCTAATGGTTGCTACCTGTCTTCTGTTGACACTAATTTCTCTGTCTTCTCTACATATTTCCTCCCATGTCAGTTTGCTCCAATGATTTCCCGATTCCCCTCTGTATGATGGTCATCTCTGTCTGTTATCTGTTTGGTTGGATTATGGAATTACCCTTACCCCCATCCTTGACATTTCTCCCAGTAATTAACTCACCTATTCTTCTCTTTTCATATCTAATCCTCAAGCAAGTCCCACAGACTCCAGTTAAATAATGTCTTCACCTGATTCTCCTCTTTCAGTCCTCCTTTTCTACCATGGTACCAGTTTCCTAATACTATTCTTACCTGCAAACCCATGTCCAACTAGAAATCATTTTTCACATTGGTACCAGTTTAATTCTTCTAAAATATGCAGCCCCTTTGGTAAAATGCCACCAAGCAATGATAAAATTAAGATATCATAGAATGACTCTTGCTTCCTTTTAGCTTTATTTTCTAGTATACTTAAGCATCACACTGTATAGAGAAGTAGTGCAGAGCTCTGAAATGAGAATACCTGAGTTTGAATTCTGGTTCTGGCACTTGTTAGCTCTGTGATCTTGGCCAAATCATTTACTTCTTGAGTCTCATTTTCCTCCTTTATGATATGGGAATAGTAATTGGACCTAATGTAGTAGAGGACTGTTGTTTGAATTAAATGAAACACTCAGAGCAGTGTCTATCATATAGGAGGGGTTCAATAAGTATTAGCCATTCTTAGACTCCATCTCTAGATAAGCTTGAGAGAGGGAAAGGTAATAGAATTGAATGGTACATTTAAAAATAAATGACCTAACCCACATGTCAAGTTGAACAATTAAGAAAAAAAAAATCTCTAATTTTGCTGCTTTTTCTAAGCCAGAGTAAGTTAATATTTAGGACTGGATATAAGATGTAAGTCCTTCTGAGCATCTCGGTAACAACAGTATATAAACAATGTTATGGAATTAACATTTTGTTCTGTACCCCGGAATTTTTTTTTCTAACTTAGGGTAGAAACTTGGCTTCAGGAGAGGTTGGATTTTTCCCAAGTGATGCTGTCAAGCCTTCTCCATGTGTAAGTACTAGTATTTTATTTCTTTATTTCTCTTTTTTTTAACTTTTGATGTTATGATCAGTTATGCAGAAATATACAAAGAAAGGATACTGGTCAAGTTGCTCAGTAGCTTTATTAATATTTTCTGAAGGGATCTTATTATTTCTTTTTTTTTTTATTGTGGGTTGTTCAAAACATTACAAATTTCTTGACATATCATATTCCACACTTTGATTCAAGTGGGTTATGAACTCCCACCTTCACCCCATACACAGATTGCAGAATCACATCAGTTACACATCCATTGATTTACATATTGCCATACTAGTGTCTGTTGTGCTCCGCTGCCTTTCCCATCCTCCACCCTCCCCCCTCCCCACCTCTCCCCTCCCCTCCCCTCCTCTCTCTCTACCCCCTCCACTGTATAACCCTGAGGGTCTCCTTCTATTACCATGCAATTTCCCTTCTCTCTCCCTTTCCCTCCCACCTCTCATCCCTGTTAAATGTTAATCTTCTTCTCCTGCTCTTCGTCCCTACTCTGATCTTAGTTACTCTCCTTATATCAAAGAAGACATTTGGCATTTGTTTTTTAGGGATTGGCTAGCTTCACTTAGCATAATCTGCTCTAATGCCATCCATTTCCCTGTAAATTCTATGATTTTGTCATTTTTTAATGCAGAGTAATACTCCATTGTGTATAAATGCCACATTTTTTTTATCCATTCGTCTATTGAAGGGCATCTAGGTTGGTTCCACAGTCTTGCTATTGTGAACTGTGCTGCTATGAACATCGATGTAGCAGTGTCCCTGTAGCATGCTCTTTTTAGGTCTTTAGGGAATAGACCAAGAAGGGGAATAGCTGGGTCAAATGGTGGCTCCATTCCCAGCTTTCCAAGAAATCTCCATACTGCTTTCCAAATTGGCTGCACCAATCTGCAGTCCCACCAGCAATGTACAAGTGTACCCTTTTGGGATCTTATTATTTCGAACAACATTTTTGAATCAATTGCCTGAAAATATTTTAAAATGTTAATATATTCAAGAGACAATTTAGCTAACAAGAATTTACAAAATTAAGTGGTAAGGTCTAAGCTATTCCCACACACTTGTGCTACAGGAAGAATTTACATTCAGCTGATATACTGGAAAGCATGCTAGGAAGTGAAAAGTAACAAATTCTTTAATCAAATCTCTAAATACATTTTTATACTTTAATGTGTCATTATTATTTATGTAATATCATAATGATTTTTTCTAAATACATCAAATACAAATAAAAGGAGAATGAATACTACAATAATGTAGGTGAATATAACTAAAATGTACTCTCGTGATTTATGATATTGATAAATTTCTATTTGGGGTGATATGATTTTAATATCTTAATTTGACATTTAGGGTGGAAATTTCCACAAAATTTTTTGAAGTTATTTAGTCCAAAGTAAATGAATTTTTGTTTTATTAATATGGTAGAGATGATTTTTTGAAAAAAGAAAACCCTCAAAACTCTTCTTTTTTTAATATTTTTTAGTTATTGATGGACCTTTGTGTTTTGTTTTCTTTTGTTTTTTATTTGTATGTGGTGCTGAGAATCATAGCCAGTGCCTCACACATGCTAGGCAAGCACACTACCACTGAGCCACAACCCCAGCTCCTCAAAACTCTTCTTAAACTATCTTTCTTGCTATATTTAAATTGTGTCTGTGTTTCTAAATCGGATATTATTTTTAATATTACAAATGTGAGGAGCACACCTGTAAACTCAGCGGCTCTGGATAAAGCAGGAGGATTGTCAGTTCAAAGCAAGCCTCAGAAACCAATGAAGCTTTAAGTAACTTAGTGATACCCTTTCTCAAAATAAAACTTTTTTTTTTTTTCAAAAATGCTGAGATGTGGCTCAGTGGCTTGGCATCCCTGGGTTCAACTCCCTGTATCAATAAAAGAAATAAAAATAAAAACAAAAAAGTGTCTGCTACCCTTGATTTCAGAAGGTAGTCTATAAGATAATTTACTACATTCATTTAGGCTCAATTATTTTAAAAAATAAATAAGCATTTCTTATTCTTTTGGTTCTATGATATAATGTCACATTTAAAAACTTTTTAAGATTATGTTATAATGTTGAATGATTGTTGAAGTTTGATACTTCTCTTATTTACTTAGATAAGTAACAATGATTTTTTAGTTAGTTTTCTGTCATTTGTATGAGAGATATTCAGGCTTCCTACCTGTAAAGCAATGATGTGTATCCATAGGCATGTAGCAAGAGATAATGTATGCTAATATTAAGATATTTTGTGATCTGGAGGCATCAAATCAAGAATATTAACCATTTCATGTAACAAATGCTATCATCTGTTTATGACATCTTGAATACAGTATAAAATGAGCATTCGAAGTTTTATTTTAGAGATGGTCTTACATGAAATGGGCTTTCAAAAATAATTGTTGAATGTATGAACAAAGGAGTAAAAGGCAAAGACAACTCCCTGGCTATATATAGGCAGTTAAATGCTAGATAACAACAGTGTATGGAAGCAAGAAGAGTTTCTATCTTGGAAAAATATTAAGTAGCTCCAGTTGTGCCAGTCCTCTTACAGGTAACAGCTGTAAAATATGAACAAAATATAAAAACAAAACAAAATGTCTGAAGGCACTGACTAGGAGAATTGCCTCTTGGAAAAGGGAATGATATCCAGGTTTTATGATAGCTTGAGGGCAAGGACTAGGTTGTGGAATTCAACTAGGTTAAAATTCAGTTAGAAACCTTAGGGTATCTCCAACTTGAGGAACCAAGTCTGGAGTTTAAAACAACCACAACAGCTGGAGAGGGAGACAAGAAATGTTAGAAAGGAAGGAGACAAGAGATGGACAACCTCAAATTCTGTGTATAAATTCTGCCTAAGTCTCTGAGTGGTGAAGATTCTAAACAGCACAGTTATATTCTGTATTTAAATATCACAGCTATATTCTATAGTTTACTATAACTGAAGGTAACAGTATTTTTGATCACTCTATATGATAAAACCCCGGAATACCATGGGATATATATGTCAAAGACTCAGATCATTCATGAAACTTTTCTGAACACGAGACTACCTATGCTTCCACCTTTTCTCAGGAACTTATAGATGTGTCTCCTCTCTATGGAATGGATTTTGTTATTTTATGAATATTTGTTTACCTTCTCTGGCTTTATTTATTTTCTAGTTGCCTTCAGCTGCTAACAGAACATTTTTTAAAAAATTAGAATGGAATATGTAAGACTTTTCTCTTTTGTAAAGCTCTATCTGAGAAAAGGGGGAAATAGATATTTTCCATGATATTTTCCTGAATAAAAGTTTTCTACTTGGTAGACTTTAAAATCAGAGTTTAGAATTTGTTAAGTAATAGATTCTTCATCCAGTGTTTATTCTTTATTTTGTGTGTTTTCTTAATGTGAAACCGAAGTGCTATTTGATTTCCTTAATAACATTTTCATTTTAGTTTTCTATGATAGGATTAAATTGCCTCGATAATAAATATTGAAAGTTTCTAGTTCATATTTTCCTGCTATCTCTCCCCTTGGAGGTACAGCAGCAATAAAATGAATGAAAGAATGAATTAAAGTGAAATGAATTATTTTCTACTTATCTGACATATACTATGATTCATTCTGTATAAAATTGCCAATGGATAGTTCTAGGGCTGTACTACTTAAGGGTTTTATAGAGCTGAGTCAGCTGAACTGAATTAATGATTGATTTCTAAAAGCTTCCCTTAAGTAAACTTAATCTATTTTTGCCTTTTTATATCCTAGGTGCCCAAACCAGTAGATTATTCTTGCCAACCTTGGTAAGTATTAAAAATGTTTATGTAGCTAAGTTGAAATACCATACCCTTACCTTGAGGATGCCTTAAATGTGGGGGTAGTAAACCATGTTCCATTTCCATTTGTCCTCAATAAAGGTATTTTCAGATGTAACAAAACATCATAATGAATCCATATATTGCTGGCCTTTCTGTATCTTTATCAGAGA
This sequence comes from Marmota marmota marmota, assembly GCF_001458135.2. Lineage (NCBI taxonomy): Eukaryota > Metazoa > Chordata > Mammalia > Rodentia > Sciuridae > Marmota > Marmota marmota. The sequence goes on along the minus strand of NW_026000078.1, from coordinate 6,808,659 downwards.
GTGGTGTGTGTGTGTGTGTGTGTGTGTGTGCGCACACACATGAATGCACTAGACTGTGAATGAAAAGTTTATAACAGCCACAAGAAGGAATGGGGCATAGGTAAATATGTGTCTTGTATTTTAGAAAGATAAATTTCATGAGGCAGAGAGAAAAATATGAATCATTTGAGTATGAAACTAAGAATTAGCTCAAAAAGAATAGTAGAGTCTAAAAATACAATTTGCAATACATAGGAGCAGTAAATATAGCCACATATCTTTGGGTGTAGATAGGTGACATACTTACTACTTGGAGGCTGGCAATATAATTAGCAGAGCCAAGGATTAACAGTAATTATTTTTTAGATATCTTAAATGTAAAAAATATATTTAGGATCTGGAATAGTTATGATCGTCATCATAACAATTAATATGTACTGAGTACTTAGTATGTGCTTTATATTTTGCATGTTTTATTTCATCTTGTTTTTCTAACATTCATATGAGGAAGATTATTATTTTTATTGTTATGGATGAAGAAAGAAAGGTTAGGGCCATGCAGTGAGTGAGTGGTAGGGCCATGCAGTGAGTAAGTGGTAGAGGCAGGAATCCAGGTTATACCATCTGCACATTGCTATACAGCCTCTCAAAATACAAAACGTGAGCATAATATTCATTTGCATTTGTTTCTCCGAATGTTTTTTGACTCCTCTTAAAATGACTGAATATGTTTTCTCTTTCCTGATGATTAAGTATGTGCATACAAATGAGAGATCAGGGTACATACAGAAATGAGATATCCTGAGATTGTGTAGTCCTAATTCACTTTGCAAGTGTAGACACCACCTGAGTTGTCTGATATTTTTTAAACCTTCTGGTTACTTTCTGTGCTATAAGTAAAATGGGAGATGCCAGTCTGCTTTGCAATGCCTAGGAATCCATTGCCCAAGGTATAGGATTCTTCCCCTCCCTCATGCCCTCTGCCTCTTTCAGCAGCCACTTCTGCCTTCTGAGTCATTATCTGCCTTCTCTGCTATACCCTCTGAGCCTCAGCACAGAGCTTGCTGAAAGTATTGGAGGTTTTCTGATAGAACTGGGAAAGTCATTTTTGCCTGACTTAAGACAATTTCTAGGTCTTAGTTTTTGTGGAATTGAAAACTATAGTCCTGACAAGAATTAAATTTGGACATTACAGCTAATAGCATGGACAAACTGAAAAACATCAGGATCAGATACAAATCATGGCAGTATTATGATTGAAGTCCTTCTTTTTCCTCTTCCCACTTTTCATGTAACTAGGTATTATTGTTACAGGGCCATACCTGAGAGATAAATACTAATGCTGCAGATTACAGACATTTTATGAAACAAGCTTAATCAGGTATTTGGGAATGAATCAGGACTCTTTGTTTTAAAATGCACCCTTGCCAATACATACAATTCTATTGAAAATATGACTGGCTAGAATAGTATTATTCCTTATGATAAAAAAAAAATCAAGATGTTCAGACAAAGGGAGAGCCTTAAAATAGGAAGAAATAAAGATATTTCATAGTAGAATTTAAAATTACTTTCCTCCCCTCCCTTGAGCAACCTGGACAGTTTATTCAAACTAAGCAGGCAGTTTTGTGTAAAATGTCTTCTGCTAGGGAACAAAATGATCAACCACACCAGGAAATGGAACCTTCAATTTTAGAAATACTAAACTGTTTAGAGAAAATTACACTGAATGATGGCATGGTAGTTCTCAAGTCACTGAGACGTTGAATACTACCAACTGTATTACGTGCTCATTATTTCCACATTTAAAGGAGGTTGTTCTCACAAGGTAACTTTTGTCTCTTATATAGGCCATGAAATGAAATGGAAAATCAAGGCGATTATCTTCAATAATCTATGTTTTAGGGTGTCAAAAAGCAAAGACGACGCATGGGCCTAGAAACTGGAGAATTACTTGAAAATCTTCATGTAGAACAGGAGATAAATACCAAGGTTCCTACTCTATTTTCATAAATGTGGGCCTTAGGAGTGATACATTCCATGTGTCCACTTGGAGGAAGCTGAAGGATGAGCTACAAAGCCAAGGAAGAGGCATATTCAGAATCCAGGAAAGGAAAGCAAGGGAAGTCTCAAGACCACAGACATTCAGCAGGGTTAGAGAGGAAGCAAGAGATTGGAAATGTTCAAAAGAAGTCACTCCAGAGAGGGGGAAAAATCAAAAGAGACAGAGTGAGGCATTGAAAATGTATTATTCACGAGTTTATTTGAAGGATTTGGAAAGAATTTGTGATAGACATAAAGAATCAACTACCGAGCCACATTCCCAGCCATTTTTAAAATATTTTATTTAGAGACAGGGTCTTGCTAAGTTGCTGAGGCTGGCTTTGAACTTATGATCCTCTTGCCTCAGCCTCCCTAGCTGCTAGGATCATAGGTGTGCACCACGTGCCCAGCTTACATAAAATATCTTGAGAAAACAAAAAATGAAGTCTTATGTGATAACCTGCTAAAACTGGGTCAGATGACAGCTCAGGTTTGTAGAGGTTACAGAAAGAGCAAAGAGCAGCACCATGAAGAAACAAGCATTGGGCACTGGGGAAAATGACATTCCTTCATTATGCTTAGGATGACATGTAGTAAATTGTAGTATGAGCATGTTATTTAAAAATATGCAAGTAGAAATAAGGAAAAAAAATTAAATTCTTCGAACTGATGCTCGGAGCAGGATGTTTGATGGAGTACTTCTCCTTTTCATTATGTTCTTATAGCCTAAGCTACCTTTTAAATTGTTTTTGTATCACTTTGATAAAAGTGCATTCATCAGCTGGATGTTGCTGAGGTGTGGTGGCACACACCTGTAATCCCAGCAGCGTGGGAGGCTGAGACAGGAGGATCCTGAGTTCAAAGCCAGCCTCTGCAAAAAGCAAGGTGCTAAGCAACTCAGTGAGACTGTCTTTAAATAAAATACAAAAAATAGGGCTGTAGATGTGGTCAAGTGCCCTTGAGTTAAATCCCTATTACCCACACACCCCAAAATGCATTCATTGCTACTAATTATGATATGTGCTATGAAAATAGGGGTACTGTAATGAGAATAATGGAGTGGAGGGTACAAAATGTAGGATGACTTTCTTTAGATGGGATGCTCAGGAAAACCTCACTCTCTAAATCTGAAGGAATTATGTTGCTGGAAGGTGTCTTTCCAGACAAAGAACACAGTCTTCCAGGAGACTAATTAAAAAGGAGCTTGATGAATTCTTGGAGCTGAAAGAAGGCCAGAGATAGAGATGAAGGGTGTGGTAAGAGATAAGGTTGAAGAGGTAGGCATGAATCATATCACACCAGGTCCTAGAGTTCATGGATTGTTATAACTCAAGTTACTACAGCATAAAATGCCTTCAGGTCCCCTTTGTATTTGATGGAAACCTAACATGCCCTCCCTCAATATACTTTTGTTGAATGCCTATATACATTTAAAATAAATAATTAGTGTAGATTACATTTGGATATTTATAGTTATATGAATCTATGTGTAAATCAGAGAATTTTCTGGACTATTAAGCCATAAAGAGCTTTGAAAGAGAACAAAACTAAACAAAAGCTTTTTTTCTTTAATTTCTATTGCCCAAAATCTCTGATCTATTTTTCCAGTCAACGTAACACCTATATTTGATATAAGGGGGTCATTCAAGGTCATTCAAGAATATTTTAACATTATATTTGGGGCTTTTATTATGATAGTTTTTATTATTATAGAGTTTGGATATGTTAAAGGCCCACAATCTAGGGAAAATTGAATTCTGAGTTTGAAAACTATCTAACTTTTAAAAGTAAGTGTTACTTATTATTACAAATTTCTTAAGAAAATTAGTTATCAAAATTGTGGGCTGAAGATGCTCAAAAGAGATTTCATAGTGTATATACAAAAGGTGAAGAGAACATGCGTATGCGTATGCATATGCATATGTGTGTGTAAGTGTGTGTGTTTGTGTGTTTCTTCTGAAGGGCAAGTCTTTTTCCACTTGTCCCTAAATTTCCCACATCTGTCTTTGTTACTCAATGCCTACTGGATCCTCTTTTTGTCCTATTTATATATTTCATAAATATTTACTGAGTTCTTACTGTGTATTAGGCACTGTTCACTTTGCTATGGTTAACTTCGTAGAACATTTGTGTTTTGACATATTAAAGGGCTTTTCCAAATTATTTTTAAGCAATGTAATTCATATGGAAGTAAGAACATATCAGATCTGCTACTAAATTAAAATCCTGACAGATTCATATTTTTAGCCTCTGTTCCCTTTCAGTTACATTATCCAAATTTTCCATGTTATTGTTTCTTACAGGTATGCTGGAGCAATGGAAAGATTGCAGGCAGAGACTGAACTTATTAATAGGGTAAATAGTACTTACCTTGTGAGGCACAGGACCAAAGAGTCAGGAGAATATGCAATTAGCATTAAGTAAGTAGGACAAGTACTTTTACAGAAATAGATTTCCTGTTTTCATAATTGCATAGACCATCTGACATGTATAACACTGAAGTTGAAAACCAAGGTTCTAATTGCAGCAGAAATAATGCATCTATTCAGACAGTTCATTAATACTTGAAAATATCTGTTAGAAAACAGTAATAAGTGTTATAGGCTGCTAATTGGCGTATTAGATTTCTTTCATAACATTATATTTTGTTGACTTGATGTGTGTATATTTCTAATAAATTCTAAGTATATATTAGGTTTTGTCTTATTTCTTTTCTGCTTCTCAAACTTAACTTTGTAAATTAAGTATAATCATTAGTCAAGTCCACCCCCATCCTTCCTTCAAATATTGGTCTGGTCGTATCTTCAACCAATCTAGTAAATGTATTTTGTTAATTAGCTGTCACCATTGTATTGGCATAGTTATATATTGTGTCTTCGGAATTAATTCTTATAATGTTATTGGGGCATGCCCTCTGGTAATTATTGATTTCTACTGATTAAAAACACATTTATATTCATAAGTTATTCATTGCCCATAGGTATAATAATGAAGCAAAGCACATCAAGATTTTAACAAGAGATGGCTTTTTTCACATTGCAGAAAATAGAAAATTTAAAAGTTTAATGGTAAGCATCGATTATTTCTTTTCAATCTTTGATCCCTATTTTTCTGTTGTTAGAAAGGTCAGTTTAATTCTATAGTTTCTTGGAAATTTTGCTCACCGGAAATTATTTAAAGCGAATCATAGTATAGTTTTGTAGCAGAATTCAAAAATGTCTGACTTCAAGAACTCCAATGAAGTTTTGTAAAAAATTGTTCAATGTAGATTTATCTCTTTTTTATTTATTTTTTAGTTGTAGTTGTCAATACTTTTATTTATTTATTTTTATGTGGTCCTAAGGATTGAACCCAAGGCCTCGCACGAGCTAGGCGAGAACTCTTCTGCTGAGCCACAATACCAGCCCAAAATTGTTTAAACTACTGTCATCTATGTTTGCAAGTTTGGGATGGTATTTTAGAGTCTATACTAGTTATGACTCTTAGAACAACAGCAATTTCAAGTATCAACTTTCAGTTTTTAGTATGGGTTTCGGTGTGTGTTTGAATGACATGCAGCAAACTTTTAATATGCTCTTCCTCCCTCTTCTTCCTTCCTTTGCCTCTGTTTCCTCATTCAGCCAGAATATTATAAGTTATGACACAAAGAGTTGTAATTAATAAAATGCCACTCATATTTAATCAAGTTCATTTCAGACAAGATGTAAAGTCAACTGGAAACTTCTGTGTGTATATTTTCTACTAATCTATATTTTCTGTTCAGTGGCTCTCATTATCTTGGACAATTAAATATTAATATGGTAATAGTTTTTTACAATACAATTGATATTTCATAGGAATACTTATATCCTATATATATTTAAATAGAAATAGTATATTGTCAAATTACTTCAGATCAGCAAGGATTATTTGATTAATTCATACATTTTAAAAAATATATAATTTAATAATTTTATTAGCATATAATAATACTTATTATATATGTCATATATATCATTATTTATGTATTGCTAACAGTAAATAAATGTTCATATTTCTTAAAAATGGTCTCAAGTCTGTTTCTCAAGTCTGGTAGTTTCTTAAGAAAATGAACAATTTGGATATAGAACATAAGGTGCATCTGTACCTACTAAGAACCTTCAGTAACATTGAGAAGTATCACTCATTGACTAAACCATCCATCAAATGATACATACTACATCTTTCTGGAAAACATCAGAAAGTACTTTGCAGACGTTAAAAGTAAAACTGAGTGTAAGTGGGGCTGACAAAAGAGGCCAACTTGAATGCCTTAGTTGAAAATTTAAACTAGCTTTATGACAATGACCAGAATTTTAAAGAAATTGGAACATTTAAATTGAAAGTAAAAGAAGCCACCCTCTATGGACATAAATATCACATATCAAATTCAGAAGCTAAGAATGAGCAACATGGCCTTGTCCTAGAAATGCAAACTCTGTCAAATTGGTAACCAAGATCCAGGCAACCTCCCTGCTGGAGTAACTTACGTTCCATTGGAACAAGCAAGCTGTGCAGAGAGAACTGGAACTGTGGAGGTTCTTCATAAGATGAAAACCTAGGAAGGAGGTGGCAAGTGGATGCACAAATAACGAAGGACAGACACAGCTGAGACATGATGAAAGCATGCACAGGGCTCTCCACATCTCTGCAAGACATGCCAGTGTGAACTTCCACCTGCAGAACTTCCTTGGATGGTAATGAGGCTGCTCCACAGTATTATAGTTCATATGGCACTTAAAAAAATGCTGCAGGGCGAAAGATGACTTCCAGCCTTCCACACTGTGGAAGCAGCGAAAGGAACTCCCATCAGAGGAGATGAACAAAGAGGATGAAAGGAATAGCCACTGGAAAGAGCCAGTCAATTTAGCTTTGCATCACAAGCCTTGGTTCAGCTTTAGGAACTTCTTCAGTGATGAAGGTCAGATGTGAAAAGCCTGTAACCCCAAAGCCACCTGGATGGGGAGAGAGATCCCTGAGTTCTTATCTACATGTAAAGCTGTGATTATAGTAAAAACAATCATGACCTGACTTCAGATCATTGATACTAGTGAGCATTAAAGTTTTTGCCTCAGTGTTCTGGAAAAGGAATTAAGAATATTTGTCTTTGAGCTGAGATAAACTACTCTTATAAAACAAATCTCAGAAATGTCATTGTTAGAGACACATGCATGTATTTTTTCCCCCTTTATATCCGGGGATCTTTTGCAGAGAAGCACATTTCACAGTGGATTCAAGGGAGAGGGAAATTAAACAAAGCTACAAGTGAGGCTAAAAACTAGCAAGAAGATGTAATTGTGAAAAGTTAAGAAAGGCTAAGGAGCTGAAAAGTTTAAGTATCAAAAAAGTCCTTTGGCAGGTATAACAAATAAGCATGAAAATTGCTGAAGAGGCACCTGAACTAGATTGCAGATCTCCCTTTCTTTCTGTTTCTGTTCATTCATTGAGCAAATTTATACTGAGCCTTTTCTGTGTGAAATCACTGTGGTTTTGGAGAATTAAAAATGACTTATCTCATCTAAAAAAAGCTTACAGATTAGTAAATACATTTGTACCCAGAACCTCACAATAGTACTATCCTTAGGACCTATACTAGGAAATTGGGGATACTGGGTCAGAAGGGGTGGCTCAATCCCTCTGGAAGAAGAGGTTAAGAGGTATGGGGGCTTCTTAAAAATCACAATCATCTCACCTCTGAGAGATCCCTCTAATCACCTTCGTTCCAAATAATGCACTTTGCATTACAGATTAAGAAGTGGTCTGAAGCTTTGAGTTGTTTCTTAAGAATAGTTCAGTGTTCCATTGTCATGGTGTTACAGTTAAGTTCTACCTATGAATCACAACAGGGCCTGGAAGTAATTTTTATTTGGAAACACAAAGCAGACTCTGGAGCTTATTTTAAATCAGCCAGTTCCTCAAAAAGAAGGCTGGCCTTAGGTGGTTGGGACCAAACCTTTTTCCCTTGGGTTTCAATAGCTTGGTTAATCAAAATCTTTGTGTTTCTTAGTCATTAAATTCAAATCCTAAATGAATTTCTGTATCCAGATTACAAGGCATTAATTTTGTTCTAATTTTCATGTATGCCAGACCATCCATGTCCAAATGCTGTTTATAAACCATCTCCATTGCCTGTTTCCTTGGTAATTGCAATGACTGGCTCTTATTATTTTTTCAGAGAGACTTGAATTGTTGACACTGCTGTGTCAGTGTGAGATAAGGGAAGCTTAGCGATTTCTTTTGTTTAGTGTTGCCTTATTTACTTGTTGTACCTGAAGGTCAATGACTGCAAAAGCAGGGGTGGATTAGACTAAAATACAGAAAGCATAAAGGCATAGATTGGAGAAGATCCATGGTGGCACTACTTAATTCTGCTCAGAGACATGTAGGAAGATTTACCCTCATAAGACTGTGAAAATGGAACGAAAATATCTTCTATGCTTAATGAAGTGTTAAAGAGTGTCTTGAAGCTTACTAAGCTGCATGACCCCAAGCCTTGGAAAAGTCATTTTTTTCTTCTGTAAAGTTTGGAGGGAGGGAGGAGTATTAAATGATTACCAAATCCCTTTTTAAGTATAATAATTCTATAGTTCCTAGCCAACTTTTTATGAACATTAGTTAATAGTAATTCATAACAAAATACATAGAATTCATATCACTGTCAATGAGATCAAATGGTAGTTCAAAGCTATTGTCTTATTATTCTTTTCAGGTTTATTTTCATAATGCCAATATTTGACTCAATCTAAAGACTAAGAGAGCACCTCTCTGGTATCATTTGCATAAGCAACATAATATATAGAAGTACTATTCTTCGAGAGATCTTTTTTAAAAGACAAATTATTCTTTGTCTTTAAAAAATTTATAGAAATATTCATCACTAAGTTGAATTTAATTCCTGATTTAGCCTTAGCAAACTGCATTAAAAATCACCACAATACAAATGCCATATTCTGATGGTTGGAAGTATTTTGAAGATACAGACTAGTCTCTGTTGCTTTGTTTCTTTTTCTCTATCTTTAAAGATTAGTCAGATTCCACATTTCTTTTTTTCATCAAGCACACTCATTATCTGGGCCAAAGAAAGGAAGAAGGTTAAAGAAGTTAAGAAAGTTATCATGTGCATTAGACCCTAGCATCTGAGAAAGCAAAGTTTGTGGCACATTATGGACTCTTAACAAATACCACTTCCCTTTGCTTCCCCACTTTTTGATTTTTATATTTACATTTGCCGTGTACTATTTGCTAATAATGTGATGTAGTTAAAAGCTCAAACTTCGGAGACAGACACCAGTTTTGTGACCTTACACAAATCAGTTAGCCTCTCTGAAATATGAGCCTCAGTGGGGATGAGGCCCACCTCATAAGGTTCTTGAGTGAAGATTACAAGGGAGCCTGTGAGGGCCTGGCTCATGGGATAGTGGCAGCTGTTATAATTATCCACATGTATCAGGCACTGTATGTATTTTTCCTTATAGCCTGTGAAATGGTTTGTTATCTCCATTTTATAGGAATAAGGATTGAAAAAAGTCTCCATTTACTTTATCCAGTGCTTTTTCTTTATGAAGGTGTTTGTTTGTTTGTTTTTTACTTTATCACCTTGGTGTGTCTCTCAGCCTGGCTCTTCCATTTATGTCTGTTGAAATTTTACTTGGTCTTCAGTTTAATCTAAGGTGTCTCCATCCTGAAGCCTTCTCTCATCCTCCCCATTGGACACACCACAGGAAGTTCTCTCTGTGCCTTTGAGTTCCCACAATCCTTCCATTTTCCCTCTAGGAAGAGACTCCTAGAGAGGGGAGCCTTGTCTTTATAATCTCTGTGACCCCTGATACTCCCAGCACAGAGAAGCCCACAACATACCTGAGTTTAGTCATAAGTAATAAATCACTGGTGATTCTCTCCTTCTTCTTTTGGGTGTTTTTTGGCCTAATTGATTTGTTTTAGGAACTTTGAACATAACTGCTGAATGGAATTATTGAGTCAATCAACAGTGTGATTTTTTTAGAAGAAATGAGATTCTTTTCCACTAATTTTTAAAGGTGCTATAATACAAGCACCAAATAATTAGGTTAAGAGTGAATTTGCTTTTATTTTCATTTTATATATTTGTAAAAAGCTTTATAATACTCATCTAATGATAAGGTACATTTCCCATTATGAATTCAATTTTGGTTTATATTAGAGGGATTAAGATTTGTGCAGAATTTATGAAACCAACATGTAAAAAGAAATTTCCTGAAGTTTTAGTCTGAAAAATGGGTGATTATGACATTGGAATTAGATATATTTAAGGCAAATTATTCATAAATGAAAATTGGACAAACTATATTATTCACCCCTGTGAGTATACTAGGTGATATATAGAGCTAAGATGGGTACCAACACTTTGTTATAAACCAGAAACACTGTCGTAGCATTTTTGCATTATCAACTTTTGTTTACCATGGAAAAATACATTTAGTGTCAAGTGTGTTTTTTGCCATGTTGAAAGAAAACGCAGGAAACTAGAAAATGCTATATATTAAGCAAGCAGCTGTTCCTTTTATTTTTATTTAGAAAGGCAAGTATTTCATGAATAAGAACAATAATTACTACTCTGAAATGGAGGTTTGGTATGGTTTCTTTTCATTTACCACATCTGACTGAAGATTAACAAGATATTCTATATCCATGAAGAACAATAGAGGCTAAGTCTTATGATAAGTGTCCTGAGTAACAAGGACAACTCCCAGGTAGGTTTGTGTACATCCAGACAGTGGCAAAAGATCATCATTCACTCACTTGTCCATATATATGGAGAACTTAGCATTAAATTGATCATCCTTATATAATTATGTGTTCAGGAGTTTGTGTGTTTGAGAACAAATGCATCTTTATAAAAAATAAATCTTTGATTCGTTTCCAGGAACTTGTGGAGTACTACAAGCATCATTCTCTTAAAGAAGGGTTCAGAACCTTAGATACGACTCTACAGTTTCCATACAAGGAGCCAGAACATTCAGCTGGACAGAGGGGTAATAGAGCAGGCAACAGCTGTGAGTATTATAATTGAGAATACGATTTGCTGTCACTTAAGGGTTGGAGGCAAAATAGCATTAAACATCTTCATTCCAAACTTTGAAATATAACCAATTAATATGCTAATGCAATGAGCAAGGACTTTTTTCTGGAGCTAAGCAGAATCAGAGGGACCAACAGGTTTATATACATGTCTAGTTTTAGGTCCTTGTGCCAAATTCAAAATTATGTTTGCATTAAAATAGCCAAAATGTAAGGGTATGTTAATGTGTAAAGTTTTATACTATTCTCTTTTATATTAGCCAGACTTTTTAATTTACACTTAATGTTGGTGGCCATACTGGTGTTTGAGGAATAGTATTTAATAAAACTGGTTTACAGCTCTCCCCATCAGCCTAGTATCTACTGTGTGCTTATGGTCCCATTTCAAAGACTACCTTCAGGAGTTTGAAATGGCTAGTATATTTTGTTGGCTGGCAGTATTTCTAAAACTGCATTTCAGCTACTACTTTCAGAATGAGCATCTGCCACAACTAACTACAAAAGATTAGCATGCAAACAGAAACCTGTCATGTTTTAAACGTGAGACCCTGACAAAACTTTTCCCCCTCACTGTTTAATGTGACATAATCTTCCTGGAGATAGATATGGCATGTAAAGAGAACTTTGTGATGAAAAATGTGGAGAAGAAAGTGTGCTTTCCTGCCCTTATTTTGATATGGTTTTTTTTTAAAAAAAAATCTGTTTTAAGGGAAAAATGAAAACAATTTTATTACTCTTAGAATCTTTAGCCTAAGCAAAACTGGAAGTTCTAGGGGTACTTGAAAACAGAATTTGCAGCTGTTTAACATAATTTTAACTTTATTTTTTCCCCTAAAAGCAGACACTAAAAGGGAAACAGGTATACTCAGGGTTCCAACAATGTCAGTAAAATTTCATACACTTCAATATAAGTAAATATGCAAGTAATTTGTCACATCAGCTGACAGGCTTTTTCTTATTTGAATAGCTCAATAGCTGTTTTCCCTGCAGTGATCAGCAACACATGCCCAACACTAAACAGTGAAAGTAGTAAGAACACACTTTATATTGAAACTTTAAATACCTTTAAAATTTTATCTATTTTTTAGCCCAATATGACTCAACTTATCTTAGATCATCATACAGTCTATAACTTTTACTCATTGAAAAATGGAAGTTTCCCCTAAAGAAAACAGCTTTTCTACAAATTTCCTTGAAGTCTGTCAAGGTTCTGACTTCTCCCTGCTGCATAAAAGAGAATTTTCCATGTTTTTTTTTTCCCTTTGCCTTTCTAGCAGCAGACATAATACAACTCACAGAGGAGGTCAGTTTCACCCAGTCCTGTCTGAGTTGTTCACTCAGTTCTAGAGCCCCAGGGGTGAGAGGTGGGCAACCAGGGAGGACTTATTAGTCTTAGGAAGGCTGTTAACCTGTGTCTGTCTGGTCCACTGCAGGCCCTTTGTCAGAGCTTGGCACATGCTTAGGATCAGAGAATGTTGTCCAGCAATGATGTTGCCTAACTTCATAATTTTGTCTTTAGTGTTTAATGGGAGTATTTAGTACTCAAACTTGTTTAGCATCCAGGAAAGGAATTACAGACTGTATTGTTCTTTTTTATTTTTAACCATAGCCAAAAGAATAAATTTGAATATCCATACTAGCTTACAGAGCCATTTTCCAAAAATGAGTTATGAGTTCAAACACCTGTACCCTATCTTTTCAGCAACTTAAACCGCTAAAACACTTTTTTGATTAAGAAAGGAAGGCAAGCCACTCATTTAAAATTTAATGTAAGTTAAATATAAAACTATTGATGAATAAAACCAAATATAATCCAAAAGGTCATTAGAGAGACTGACAAATAAAATACCTTACACAGACAAGGCATTGTTCTGGTCCTGGGATATAGCAGTTAAAAAGTAGAAGTCCTTGCCTTTAAGATGGGGCTTAGCTTTTGATGGGGAAACTCAGGAAAGTCTGGGTTAGGGGAATTAGATTTTTTTCTTTTTATCATAAGAAGTAATTCACTTCAGGTGTACATGCCTATAATCCTAGCAGCTCAGGAGGCTGAGGCAGGATCACAAGTTCAAAGCCAGCTTCAGCAACTTAGTGAGGCCCTCAGAAACTCAGCAAGACCCTGTCTCAGAATAAACATTTAAAAAAGGGTTGGGGATGTGGCTTAGTAGTTAAGTGCCCCTGAGTTCAATCCCTGGTAATATTAAAAAAAAAGTGGAGTGATTCAAGAAGATATCACTCCTTCACTACTCCTGAAAGAAATGAAGGCATAAACTAGTCAGCAACAATAATGCATAGTTAAATCTCCAAGATTATTCATTCATGAACATAAAACAAAATTATAATTTTGGATTAAACTCATGATACTATCCCAATTTTTTATTTATTTTATAATCACTCTATGTTAAATGGGAAGATCACTAAGATGATCCTGAGGATTCAATGAGGTATTTCATGTGGAGCATTTAGCATAGTGCCCATACATGGTATACACCCCATAGAAGTTATCACTGACTCTACCACCTACTTCTGCCACTACTGTTACTCAACCTTCTGATGCATTATGTGCTTCTGTGCATTTCTAAGGCTTGCATAAATTTACAAATTGTAATTCTTGGAACAATTTACTTCTTTACTTTTACGATTTTAAACAATATGCCTTACTCACTTTATACCAAGTCTTGATTCAGGGTTAACCTTTAATGCAAACACTACTTATGTTTTCATGCTTGTTGTGCCAGGAGGTGGCAAGGAGAAAATGTTACAATTTCTGTATAGAAAGACTATGCAGGCTATCTTTATAGTGTTTACCTATTATTTTATCTTTAAGTCATATAATCATCTTGGAAAAGAAGTCTCAGGGCAATATAGAGTCTATTTACTTCTGAGTTGGTCAAGATTAGCATTTTTTGAAACAATTTTTGATGTAAAATTAGATATTTTGATGGAACTACCTTATACACATGAAAAATAACATGTAAATAGATATTGATTAGAATTAAACAAGCATCTAGGGTACTGACAAGGAGTATAGCATTTCTAGGTTAGCAGCCTATTATAGGCTGACTGTATCCCAGGATGATAGGATGTTTTTCTTGACCTTTGGAATGACTTAAGAGTATTTCCAAAAGTGAAGAAGAAAACAAAGATGGAACCCAGTGACCTTCTGTACTTCCCTAGATTCTATAGTGGCTCCACAGAAGATATTCTATGAATTTTTGGAAGAAGTTTGTTATTTTCGAAAAGAGTCCTAGCAAATCTGCTTAGATTGCTTTAGGTGAATGTATAGGGCTTATATATTCAAAGGACAATATATTGACATTTGCCTTTCTTGCTCTACAATGAACACTTAATTATTTTCAGGTCTGCTTTTAAGTATCTACCTGCCTGATCTTAGGCAAGTCAGTTAGCCAGTTGGGCCTTAGGTTTCCTATCCAATAAATGAGGAATGAAATTAGAGATTTTATTATGTTCTTTGACAAATTTACTTCTAAATGGTTCCTTTCTTCATATGCACAAGAAAAGAAGGTAATGTATAATATTAATAGACCATTAGAGAAGGAAAAGTTGCACACTTAGCTATTTTGTGACCCAAAAGCACATCTTAACTATTTCCCCAAGTTTATATTTATGCAAAAGTAATTGGTTCTCAGAGCAGACTTATATAATTTAAAAATTGCTATCATTATATTTATATAATATCAAAATACCTTTAATAAAAACTTACTAATTATAAAAGGAAAAATACTAACACCTTAACCAGGTGATCAAAATTGACATCGACAGTAATAGGACAAATAAATTTCATATACTTCTTAAAAGAACACCATCTTTTGGGTGGTATTCCTGCTTCCCAAATGCATAATTTGTATCTAATCATGAGGAAGTGGCCAAATGGAAATTGAATGACATTTACAAATAACTGTATTCTTCAAAAATGTCAAGGTCATTAAAGGCAAAGAATGACAAACTATTTCACATTAAAGAGATATAACAACTTACATGTAACACGTAATATCTGGATTGAATTATGGTGGAAAAAATTATAACACATTTATAAGCATACTTATATTTGCACACACATATATAACTATAAAGGACAGGAGTGAGACAATGAGCAGAATTTATGTAAATTCTGTGAAGTAACTACTTTATCAGTGCAATTTTCTTCTTTTGATAATTGGACTGTGGTTATATAAGAGAAGAGAATGTCTTTGTTTTTAAGAAACACATTGAAGTATTTAGCAGTAAATGGAATTATGTCTGCAATTTATGCTCAAATGGGTCAGAAAAAAAACAGATTGATAAAGCAAACATTATAAGATGTTAACATTTGGAGAGTATGCATGAAATTTACAGAAACTCTATTGGCTATATTCTTCCTCCTTTATGTCTGAATTATTTCAGAATGAAAAAGGTTTATATGTGGAGATGATCCTATCTGCTGGCTGTATCTTAAAAATTGGAAGAAAGTGGAAGTGTCCTCCTTTTCACTGGCTCCAGGTGCAGGGGAATTTTGTCACTGATTTAGGAACATGTAGAATAACAGCATGTGCTGAGTGGATCCTATTTCAAGGATTCTGTCCCTCACCATGACCTTATTGCACTTGCTTATGCGTTCACTCATTCCTTTATCCAACAAATAGAATTTAACATTTACCATGTGCCAGGCTCTATGATGGATGCTGGAATTATAATAGTGAATGAGATAGACAATCTGGGGAATAGCAACAGACATAAAACAGAAGACTTATATATAACCTCAGATTTTGATAAGCCTAGTAGAGATGAAGCACAAGTCAGAGTATGACAGAAGAGCCCATTTAACCTGAGGGGTCAGAGAAAGACTTTGAAGAATGTCATTCAGGCTAAACATAATGATCTAGAAGGGTGTCAGGGTGCAGGGGTGGGCAATAGGGGAAACTTCACAGTGAAGTAGCCTGTGCAAAGGTTCTAAAGCAGGGAAAAATATATATATATGGAATTTGAGAAGGAGTCAATGTTTTGGGAACATCATGAATGGATTCTGATATTTCTGGTGGGAATTTTCTCAAGTTTTATAAGCAGCAAGTAACAAGAACTGAGATAGATTGTTTTAAAAGATCTCTGGTTTCTCCAAGGAGTGGATAAGAGGGAAAGGCATGAGGAGAAAGGGAATGAATTAGCAGCTTACTGAAGAAATTTGTGAGAAGTTTGCAGGTAGTTTGGACAAGAATTGAGAGTGACAGTGGAGGAGAACAGTGGGCAGACACGAATACATTCTAGAAGTTGAATTGATTGGATAAAGGAGTTGAAGTAGAATAATTTTTTTTTAAATTTTTATGTGGTACTGAGAATAGAATCCAGTGCCTCACATGTTCAAGGCAAGCACTCTGCCACTGATCCACAGTCCCAGCTCCTCTCAACTGTACTTTGCACAGTGCCTTGAATATTATAGGTGCCCAGAAGGTGCTAAGTAAGTGAGGTCAGAACCTAAGGACAGAACCTAAGGCAAGCATTGGAGTGCTAAGTGCAGTTAAAATACAGGAAGATGAGTGGATTTGAAAACAAATGGAGATCAGCATGTTCCTTTTGGTGTGATGCCAAACATTATAGCACTTCTTCAAAAATCAACAAAGGTTTCCTTGAGATCATACAAATAAATGACTTTGCAAAAAGACAGAGCCAGAGCCTGGCCTGCCTTTTCCTGAGTGTCTCTCTTCTTCTACTCATCAGCTATTAGTCTGTTAGCCGTGGACAAAAGGCTTATGCTTCATTTTTTATCATTGTTTTTAATAGAAACTTGGGCTTGGAGAATTTGTGTCATTCATATTTATTTTATCTAAATACAACAATATTAAAATACAATATCCAGAATATAATATTCTTATTCCTGATAATTCCTGACACATCCTAATAGTTCCTTAACCACTCTGTATTATTATGTATTGCTATTTATTATTTCTTTCATTCAAGCTCCTAAAATATACACTTAATTTGGTTTTAGCTTTTAGTTACTTTAATTAAACATTTTGATGTTAATGTATCCTTATTTTTTAATCTTGTTGTCTTAGCCTCAGTCTTAGGTCATTTTTTCCTTGGTCATTTGATTTTGATTTGATCTAATTTTATTCTGGTAACTTAAATGTTAGTTTTAAACTTATTGTATTAGTTTCCTAGGATCACCATAGAAACTATCACAGAGTGCTTTATAAAAAAGAAACTTTTTGTCTCACAGTTCTGGAGGCCAGAAGTTCAAAATCAAAGTGTGGGCAGGCCTTCCTTCTGAAGGCCACAAGGGAGAATCCACACCATGTCTCTTCCCTACCCTCTGGGGAGCTGCCGGCAATCCTAGGTATTGGGTATATAGACACATGAGTCTCTGCCTGGTCTTTACCTGAACTTTCTATATCTTCCCTTCTCTTAGAAAGGTACTTGGCATTACATTTAGGGCCTCCTGTAAGCAGGATGATTTGATCTTGTGATCTTTAAATTCAACCTAGACCCTTTTCTCAAATAAGGCCATATGCACAGACTCTGAATAGAAATATCCTTATGAGGTGGGGGTGCTGTCACACACAACACAGTCTCATAGTGTTGTGTTTTAGCTTCTCTAAAAGTTTCCACCCCCATTTTAATTTTTCTCTTTTTAATGAAATTATGAGAGGACTTGGCATTGTTTGGGCAACTCTCGATGGGAGTCACAAGAGCAATAGTGCCTTAAATACATGAGGTATTTTAGTGGGTCACTTCTTTCCCCACAGTGAAATACGTTGTCTTCTAGGGAAGAAGCACTTGGAGCCGGTTCAGGTTTCCAAGCAATGCCTACAAAGCCATTTGTCTGAAACACTGCCTTATACATATGATAAATAATAAGAGAACCTAATGGTCTCATCTGGTGGCGCAATCTGATAATTAGCAGGACATAATATTTTTCAAACCTCTGTTCCATACATTAGTATGGAGTATTCCATGAGCTTCCATTTCCTCAAGAATCACCATGAAAAAGGTCTCCTTTGTTAAACAAATATACAAAAATTGTTGTTTGTCTGATATTTTCCTTCTGGGAAAGTGACATTTTCCCTTGTTTATTTGATCATACAACATTGCCTCATAGTAATATGCTCATAGTATACACCTGAAGAGTCAGTAGGTGTGGAGTACTCAGAACAGCATCTGGCATGCAGAAAGAGTTATATGCCTGGATTCCTGCAATTACTATCATGGCTCCTGCCACCTCTTCCACGTACCCCCAACTGTGGCCCTGAGTGAGACATTATATTAGTCTCATCTGACAATTTCTACTGTATTTATGAAGTCATCCTGCTTTCCCTTGGTGCTTGGGTTTCCATTCCTGTTGCTTGGGCTTCGACTCTTCTCTTCTGATATGCACAGTCATCTAGAGGCTAAGTTAATTACAACATTTTTGTTATTTTTATGTTCTTTCCCCTCAATGTGCTTGTAATGGCCACAAAACTTTCAGTACTTGGACAGCTGATCAACTAAAGCTGTACATCTTCATTATTAGATCATGCTGGACAACCCTGCCCCCCCCTCCCCCCCGCGTGCCCTGCTTTTATTTACTTACCTTGAGAGTTTTACTGGCTATTATAAAGCATTTTTATCCTGAGCCTCATGGCTTTAAAAATCAGTAACCAGTATTGCAGGATCCCTTCAGAATATGACTTACCAATATGAATTCTACAGATTTAGATAACCTCATCCAGAACCATTTTTTAAATATTTCATAGCTCAAGAAGTAGTATTTGTGTTCTTAGCATTTCTTATCTTTTATACTGTCCATTCTCAGAAACCTTATATTCTTCCTTAAAAACTGGTCTCAGTGTAGTTAGTGTGTGTGTAATGTTCCCCAATTGACTACAATGCCCTCTTATGACAGTCCCGAGACTAGGACTTGCTTTTTTCCCCACTCTACATCAAAAAGAATTCTCAGTTTTCTTCTTAAAAAATGTGACCAGGCTCCAAGCTTTGAAGGTCCATGCTGAGACCTCTTTTTTCCTGATATGTATCACTGATGTGCTAATTCCCTTCTGAATTCCCAATCTGCTTTAGGAAGCAAGTCTGCAGCTCTCCTCTGTTCCTCTTGGTGTTGAGAAGCTGAGTACAGACCCAGCTGTGGCTTCCTTTTATCCATTCACCCCTTCAACCATTGTTTTGTCCATTGAGCTACTTGTGCACACACACTGTAGCACATACACCCCTGACATGAAGCATAGCACAGCCTGATGCCTCAACAGGAAGTGGAAATGCTGAGGCTTCTGCTGTTACCTCCACACCTTATTCTTTCCAGCCTTCTTAGCCCTGGTGGAGGCTTTTGCAAACACATGCCTTTTACAACCTTTTTAAAAGGTCATCCTCACTCTTTGCTTGAACACTCAGGTGACCTCATGTCTGTCACCACTCAAAAAGTGTTCAGTTGGGCTGAGGTGTGGCTCAGTGGTAGAGCACTCGCCTAGCACATGTGAGGCTCTGGGTTCGATCCTCAGCACCACATAAAAAAATAAATAAAGATATTGTGTCCAACTACAACTAAAAAAAAAAAAAGAAAGAAAAAGAAAATAACGAAACCTATCTTTCAAAAAAAAAGTGTGTTCAGTTATTTTTTGAACATGATTTTTTTTTTTGTCCTATATTGGTCCTGAAATTTGGCTTACTGTGGCTACTTAACCATAGTTCAAAATGAATACACTACATTCTCACCCTACCCAGATAACTTCAAAATATACTATGAAATAAAATATATTAAAAAGAAATTTGCTTTTCTGCGCCATGGTGAACTGTCATCAGATATGCTCTTTTCCACACTATTTGTTTCTTCCCTTTCCCTCCCTTATCCTCTCCTTTCCTTCCTATTATTTAATCCCTTATCATATAAATGATTGTCAAATCTCTCACCATCCTGGCCACACTTCTATGGATACACTCCAATTTGTTAGAACTGAGCCCCAAAATTTCAATATTGCATAACTTGTTGGCTCAAACTTTTCCCTATTCAAAACTCAATCTTTCCCAGTTAATTTCCCCCTTTCCCTTATCTTTCTTCCTCAAAGGACACAGTTTCACACACTTGAATTAACCAAACAATTTCCTCATCTCTTTAGTTATTACATGCTCACAAATAACTCCCTCCAGAGATCCCTACATTCACCATTCAACAGATCTTTATCAAGAGCCTACATTAGACTAAGTACTATTCAAATTGCTAAGGATACATGGCAGTAAATGGAGCACACTTAATTCCCTGCCTTAGCTAGGTGAGGTAGTTCACACCTGTAATTCCAGTGATTTGGGAGGCTGAGGCAGAAGGGATACAAGTTCAAGGCCAGCCTCAGCAACTTAGTGAGATCCTTTTCTCAAAAAATAAAAAAGGACTCTGGATGTAGCCCAGTGTTCCCGGGTTCAATTCCAAGTACCCCCACCCCCCAAAAAAGATAGAAAAAATATCTTCAAAAAATATTCCTTGTCCTTGTGGAACCTATGTTCTAGTGGGAAAGGCAGATAATAAATTAAAAAATAATTATATAGTGTTAGAAATTGAGAAATGATCTGGAAAACTTACAAGACAATGCCGCTCAGGTGTGAGAAAGATGGTTGTACCTTAGTGTTGTGCCTGGTCTCGTTGAGTAATTTAAGTGATGAGTGAAGCTGGAGGCTCATTTTCCTTCTTTTTGACTGTGTAGCAGAGAGCTGGTTCAGCAGTTCTCCAGTCACCTGTTGAATAGGCTGATACCAGCTACCAGCTCCAGTGAGTGCCCCTTTCTAACCTGCCCACTTGTATGACCAGGGAGCTTCTGTTGTTACAAGCTCACATACATTCCTCATTCCCTACCAGTATGTAGAGCCAGCTGCTGAGACTTGAACTGCTATGCGTGCACACCATTCGTGTCCAATCTAAAAAGTAGGACAGTGAGAGTCTCTGGGGTTGTGTGCACTCTCTGACTCCTCTGCTTGCCTGTCATCCACCTTGTAAAACCCTGTTTTCTGCCTGCATCACAGGGCACAAGTGATATGTGTCCATGACTTTTACAGAATGTCAGGGCAGGCCCCGTCATGAAGGTTGCTTGGACCAATATATAGCCATTTAGGTGATAGCTTTTGAAGGTGACTCAACTGGATGTCATGACACATCAGATGGGAGGTATCATAGTAAGAAAAGACCCAAGGATGACTCTCAAGTTTTAGGCAGGAGCAAGTGGAAGATTGAAGGGTTTTGTTATATTTTTAGGGCTACAGCAGATTCTAGTGTCTAGTCACAGCATTCTTGATTCAAAATGAATTATTTTCCTATCTCTAATGTCTGTATGTGTTTGTCTCCCCACTAATTTGTAAGCTCCTCTGAAGTCAGAGGTCCTCCTTATTTGTTATATCTCCTTTACTAACTTAGCACAATCCTGCTCCCTTAGTAATTTAATAAATGGTAGTTTTTATTTTTAAAGAATATGGATTTAGAATCAGTTTCACATCTTGACAAACTTTATGCCTACAAACAATCTGAAATCCCAAAGTGATGTCAAATGATGTAATTTTCCAAAACAATAGGAAAGACTGTACTTATTTTATTTTCCTAATAGCTTTATATGTTTGTACTGTGTAGCGTTGAATACCAAGTACTGTTTATTTTTTCCTAGTATCCTACACATAACTTTTACTTGCTATGTTTAATTTTGCATTAATAGACATTTTTTCCATTTACCAGATGTCAGCCCTCTATTAAGTGAAACCAATCTGAATTATTCCTATTTTTAGTGATAACATATAAAATATACAATAAACACTAAACAAGGGAGTCTTAGTTTGTTTTATTTGGGAGAGTTAAAGGAGAAGATATTTGATACTATGTCTGTGAATGTTGCTGGGAGTTTAAAAAGAAGACATGCCTGAGCTCTAAATAAAATCAGGGTAAGGATCACAATTTTAAATTAAACATTCATTAAATTCTCAGCATGTTTTCTGCTGTTAGGCCATCTGTAGACAGTCTTGGCAAAAAGAACCTCCTGGCCTGTTCATCAAAGCATCTCACACAGGAGCACAGGTCTTCAGGAAGAAAGCTAGACACTGCAGGGCAGCCAATGCAGGAGGTCACCGTGCTGATAATACCACTGGTCCAGTTGCCTGATAGCCTTGCTAACTGCTTTTTGTTACCTAAATGAGTGTGAACGCATATGCTTGCTACATCTAAAAACTGAATATTGGATCATGTCTAAACTAACAGCAAATAATTAGTGAATGCTTAAACTGAAGTTCTCTGATACACATAATGGATAATTGTTATTTCAAAAATACTTTAACATTTGATAACCAATATCTTAAGGAAGAATGTTGATCGACCATGTATTAGACAAAGGGGAACGAAGAAGATAGTGGAATGAATCTGACATAGATTTCCCATGGAGGCGTATGGATACACCACAGTGAATCTCAACATTGTGTACATCCACAAGACTAGGATCCTAATCAGAATAAGATGTATTCCATGCTTGTATAAATATATCAAAATAGATTCCACTGTCATGTAAAACTAAAAAGAACAAATAAAAATTTTAAATATTAAAAATTTTTAAAATAGGTCAGATCTGGAAAAAAAAAAAGAGTGTTGTTTGAGCCCAGCCTCTTCTCTGTACAAATTTCAAATATTACTGAAAATTGAGCATATTTTCATTTGCTCGTGAACATTAGTACCTTATCAAGGCAGATCATAATACTTTAAAGCAATTCTTGGTTAGCCTTGACTATGGAAATACAGGCATGAGAGATCATGACTACTATGTTTTTATTCTACTGCTAACCTATTCTTTTTTTCATTCACTTGACATACTTCTGTATTCTGTGACTTTTTCTTCTTGGTCAAATCTTAGAACTGAATAATATCCACTAATGATTTGCCAATCAGTTATGGCTATGCTGATGACTTCTATTCTGTGTTTATTTAACAGATAACTTCTATTCCCACTAGAGAATGTTAGTACTTTAGGTTTTGTTTGTTTAACTTGGAAAGTTGATAAATACTATTTGTGCTCTTAATAGCTCCTAATTGAAACATTAAGCCACTAAATGATGAGCCACTCAATTGATAATAATACTCTCTTTGAACATTAGCCCAGTTGACAACCAGGTGTCACACATATGTGGAATCACCAGAGCCCTGCTTCCAGGGTCTCTCTGAGCTGGGTTCTTACCCCCTCTGTGCTAATATGAAAGTGTTTGAAGATGGAGGGAAATTAGACTCTTAACTGAAGCATGCAGTTTGCCAATGACTACTTCAATCAAAAAGGGCTCGATATTAATTTAATATTATCTACATGGGTATTGATACAGATAAGAGTTAGTGTCTCAAGAAGTTTCCAAAATAACGTAGTGCACAAGCAGGGAGGTTACCTGTAATACTAGGCAGTGAATGAAGAGTCCAGAAGATGACAACCACCTAAGTATTCCCACTTGAATGTCATTGTTCCTGGGCTCTTCCTAATTCTATTCCAAGACATGCACCTACCAATGATCCTTTTTATAAAAATATTTTTTAGTTGTAGATGGACAGAATACCTTTATTTTATTTATTTTTATGTGGTGCTGAGTACAGAAACCAGTGCCTCACACATACTAGCCAAGCATTCCACCACTAAGCTACAACTACAGTCCTATCCTACCAATAATTCTTGTGTTAGATGTGAACCTGGTGAAGTAGGAGAAGTTTGATGAAGGGACTGCACATCTGCATATCTGTGTAGAGACAGGTGGATATATTCTCAGTATAGATATAAATATATTTTACAAGTTAAAACAATTGCAAGTTAATGTTATCAAATGCTGTATTCTGATATTGTTTATGTCTAGATTTAAATCCATACTTTCCTAGGGAAACATGTTATCTTTTATTCTTGTTTCAGTAGGTGCCAGATATTCAAATAATATTTTTCCATCTCTAGGGAATTAAGGACCCAAAGGCAGTGAAAATTGACGTATAGGAAGAGTGTCAACAGTAAGTCATGCTACACGTGTAGAAAAGTAGAAAGCATCCCTACCAATCCTTAAAATGTTTGGCTGACAGCTATACGCTGGGTGGCAGGAGAAACCGATTAACCTTTTACTCCTAGGAAGATTCCTCAGGCATGTAGTGTGGTTAATGCTGTGAGACATACAGTATTTAATAGCTGTTCAGCATCTCTGAAAAAATTATAGTTATTGTAGGAATATCACTGATAGATTATGGCTCTCAGGAAGCCTGGGGAATAAAACCTGAATATATTTCACATACTTTCCTTTGTGTTTTGCCAGCCTTTGTTGGAAGTTTTATTGAGCAGTTAAGTGAGCAAAAGATGAGCTAAATGAACAGGGGGAGGAGACATAAGGAACTTGCAAAATTAAATACCCTGCTGAGATTCCTGTCCATTCTGCAACTTTGGTTGCTTAGCACCGGTCCCCATCCTGCGGGGGTTGTAGAAGCATATAAGAACTGACCCCTGCCTTCCACAACCAACATCTAATTGGTGATACAAACTGGAGTACATGCAGTCATTAAATAATAGAACCCAGAAGTGCAATGGTACAAATGCCTAACAGATATCTAGGAAAGGACAGAGAGGGGACATATATGGTCTCAATTGGTCAGAAAGGCTCAGGGAGGTACCAGAGCTGGGCTTTTGAGAAAGGGGGAAGTTAAGGTTAGCTAAGACCAGGGACAGGAGCCTATATTCCAAAATACGGAGAAATTCTGGGTTGGAAATATAGCTAAGGGCTTCAAGGGGGAGTAAGAAGCAGATCTAAGTGAAAGGAATTCCTGTTTGAAAACTGTAGCAGATTTGTTTAGAAAGGCAGTAGGAGCCAGATTATGAATTGTTGTGGAATTCAGGTCAAGAGTTTAAATTTCATAATTTAGTAAATGGAATGAGAGAAGTTCCATTTTGGGTAAGTATCTGGGAGGCTGAATTTAGAACAGATGGAAAGAAAGTCAAAAACAAAAAGACCACTTGAGGGGCTTTTGTCTGAGGTTAGAATTAATGGGGGCACTGAGAATTAGTGAAGGATTAAAAGGTAGAAGGCACTTGACTTAGTCCACAGCGAGAGCAAGGGTGGTTCAAAAGAGTGCAGGGGAGTCATTTAATGGAGTCATTGAAGGAGGGAAGAAAAAAAAATGGGAGGTTGAGTTAGACTCCAAGGAAGAAGGTGATGAGTTTTGTTTCAGACATGTTGAATCCAGGAAAATGGCTCTACTTCATGCAATACCTTGAAAACATTGAAAGTCACAGACTGGAATTTAGAGGAGATTCAGAAGGCATATCCAAGAATCTGTTTCACTCATTGGGGGAAAAGAAATGTTTTAATGAAGCCCACAGAGGTGCAGAAGCTAACTACTATTTAGTTGAAATTATAATATTTTCAATCAGATTTAAGAATGTTTGAATTCTAGATACTTGACATGAATGCACATAATTATAAGAGTCTTAGAGACAAGGGTAGCACTCTCATATTATGTTATTGAAACAGATATTCAAGTCCTTCAGTGAAGCAATAACCATATTCAGGAAAGTTAGATAGTTTAAGATTATAGACAGGTTATCTATCTAATTTATCTACCTATTGTTGAGATTATTTAAATTACACCTAATTGTGCTTCTATTGATTTCTCTTTTTTCCCTTTTAGAGATAACTTATCTCTTCTTATATTTCAGACTGTAGTTTTAAATTACCTTCATTAGAAAATTTGGAGAAATATAGTCTTTTTTTATTTCTTTATGAATGAAGTAGTCCCAGAGAGGGAATCAAGGATGACACTTAGAGAACACTCCAAAGAGAAAGATTCTCATACCTGCCAGAGTAATGTGTTGAATGCAGGCCTCTGTCTTATGTTCTCACAGACATGAGATAGGAATATTGACCCCAGATTTTCTGCCAATAATGGAGTAAGGTGTGTGCTATTTATTAGAAATGGCATCCTCTCTGTCTCTAGCAGTGGGTGTATCATAGTCTCAAGAAAGTGAAAAGATATCAGTTCTACTGCATAGCCATCATTGGGCATTTTATAAAATTACTTGTGATGGTATATATACCAACACACTTATATGTTTTAAAGTATAGGACATGCAAATGGAATAGAAAAGAATCTTGATACATCGGGGCAAGTACAAAGTGAACTTGTGAGACCATTCACAAGAAATGTGTGTCATGAATGTGTCCCTGTACATGTGAAAGCTTCAAGATCTGTGATTCTAAAAGCAACTGAACTCTCCCCCAGTTCCCATGGCTAGTCTGTTTGGCAGGGATCTGCTAATCCCTTCAATAGGTTACTGCTATTAGGGATTCTGAGAACCCCTTTTTGACAAGAAACTTAGTTCTTAGAGAATTTTGTGACTCTCAAAGTCAAGCCATTTCCTGAAAAGAGGCAGAAGATTTTATAAACTCATTCCCCAGTTTTTTTTGGCATTTGTTTAGCCCACTTTTACCTCATCTTTGGTTATAGAAAACTTTTTGTAACAGTTTAGATTAGGTCTAGGTACACATGACAGGAAGACAAAACAATCAGCTTGAACGGGATAGATAGTTTCTCTTTCCTGTAAAAACCTAGTGGTAGTCAGCCCAGGCAGGAGAGAAGGGCAGGTCGTCTCTGTTCCAGGAACTCTTGAGTAACTCAGGTTCTTTCAAGCATGTGCTCTGTTAGCCTGAAAGAGAGGCTTTCCTTTTCATAGACCAAGATGATAGCTTTCACATGCCACATAGCAGAATGGAATATATTACTAAAAAGAAGGGTGCATTTCTGCTGTCTTTAAAGATCCTGGAAGCTACCTTCTAATACTTCTGCATCTATCTCATTGACCAGGAACTTGGCCATACAGATGTACCAAACTGCAGGGAGACTGGGAAATGCAATCTTCTGCTGGGTGAACATAGTTGAACTGAGTAATCTATTATATGGAAGAGGGAAGAATGAATATTGTGAGGAAGCTTATAACCCTTGCCTTCCTTGTCCATGGTAATGGCACCTGGCATTAGCAGTTGTCTGTGGAGGTACCTGCAACAGAAGAGAAGGTGCAGACAGAGTAGGGCAGCATCAGTTAAGAGGATGGACTCTGGGGGTCACACTGCCTGGGTTTGAATCTGGATTTGCTCAGATACAAAGGGAAAATAGTATTAATATCTTTCTCCTAGAGCTATTGTAGTGATTAAATGAAATACTGAATATATTGAGCATGATATCTAAAACTTGATAAACATTTGATAAAGGCTGTTAGCTCTTATTATTAAGAGTGTAAAGTAAAAAGTTTTGAGCATCCAAATGCATAAAACTTTTCTGTACATTTTTTATAATTGGGAGGATATAAGTACTTTATTTGCCAGATATGGTAAAATTCAGGGTGGTTATCATTTCTAATTGCATTTTTCTTCTTTTGAAAATAACCTGAGATGTGCATGCTTGATTGTGAGTTGAGGGTGGTTCCTAATAAATTGGGTGGTTTTCTTAATTTTCGATGGGTTCTGCATATTTCATTGACACTACTAATTCACACTAGTATTGATGTGAAATACATTTTATATCAAGAATTTATGGGATCCCCTTCCTACTGTTGTAACAAAGTGGAAATTGTGCACCACATCAAAATGAGAAGGCTGTCCTTGTGACCAACCTTGTATGGATGAAGTTCAATGGTGGCAACGTGGAATTGGTTTGCAGTGTTTGCCTGTTAAAGGATAGACCACTCTGAATGGAATTCCTGTGAATCAAAATGTCAAAATGTGAAAGTCTGACTTGTTCTTCATTCAGAAACAGTGAGAGTAGAGCAATGGGTGAAAACGCAGCTTGATATTGCAACTTGGATGTGATAATTATCTTATGATTACAAACAACAAAATAGTTGTGTTGAGTTTTTTTTTTAACCAATTCCTAAATATTCTTTTGCTTCTCTCTTTTTCTTTCTTTCTCTAAGCCCCCTCTTTGTTCTGTGGCTTTTCTTTTGTAACTCCTCCAGACTACAGCTTTGTTCCCCCTTCTTCCACTCCTTTCTGGTCAGGTACTGCTTTACTGCTTTTATATGTCTCTCCAGCTTGCTTCTGTTTGCAAATAAAATATTTTGACTTCTGTGTATGGCTTCTCATATAGATACATCTCCTCACAGACAGTCCCTAGAGTTCCATTACCACCATGCACTTTACTCTTCTCTGTCATAAAGTCATTGTTTGTCATGACATTTCACTTCTCTGTTTTTTGCGTGTGTGCTCATGCCATATATTTCAATGAGACATTTTATAATGTGTCTGTGGGTAGTGGTGGGAGAGGGATGGGAACTAGAAGTATAAAGGGAGATGAAGTATTCTGCAAAACCATTAATATTTTTTTGAGGTCTAGAAACTTTGGGTGAGAAAAGACAGTGCTTATGTATTTCCACAAAGAAAATAAAAAGAACCCAAATCGTAATTTTACTTTCAAATAGAAGTATAAAATTCAGTGTATATTGCTTGAAAGTATGCCTATCAATCCTACATCTCTTAGTTTCTGCCCAGGCATTTTGGCCTTGATTTCTGTCATTAGCTAGAGAGTTTAATGGCTACAACATTATAGCTAAGTAAAATATGTTGTCTTACAGGTTTTAAAAAAATTAGCCTGTAAGTCCCAATAGAATCATAGAGTTTTGAAATAGAAAGACCTTAAAAGTCATCTAGTACAAACCTTTCATTTTATAGATGAGAAAAATGTGGCCTAGAGGGGTTAAGATGCCTGTGCAAGGTCACACAGTTAAGTTGATGATTGGGTTTTTCCATCACAGGGGTGTTTTTATGTGCACTGACTCTAAGAGTAGTGCCCCGGCAATGGGACAGTTTTCAGTAAGAAAACCATTAAAATGGTTTGTGTCCTGAACAGTAAAATAAAATGACCCATTTTTACTCCCTTTACAGTTCTGAAATCTACAGCATTGCCGTTCATTTATCTTTTGATCGACACCTGGAGACTAAAAACATTTCTGTCATTACAAAGCCACAACTAATAGGCCAGAGATCCCTGTCGCTAAGTGGGCACACTCTTCCAGGGCAACATGGGTCATAGCTGTGGCTGCCTGGGGACTGGGAACTGTTAAACACACAGGTGGATGGAGCTTCCCAGTCTTTCTCTTACACTGAAGCTCCTTCACCATTTAAGATTTATAAAGTCCCACCAATCTCAAATGAGTGATTCTCAGAATCACTGAACATATAATTAAAAACAGTTTATGAGCCCAAAGAACAACAGGTGGAGAAGTTGATATAAAACTTGTTATGAAACTCTAGAGACTCCAACCATGCGGAGCTTGAATGGACTTTTCCGTTCAGAGAAAGGAGGGCTCAAAAATATTAAATCAAACAAAAAAAATCTCTGAATACAGGAGTTGAATTCCTGGACAACTTATTTTTGATTAGACATTTTAGTTAAAGGTTTCTTTAAGGCAGTATTTGTGTTCTTTCAATGAAACTTCTTTCACACTCTCACATAAATTATATACAAAACAGTAACTAGGTTTATCCCCAAAGAGTCTTAACATAAAAAGTTTGGTTAGGAGGGCAAATGCTATTTAATTAGAAGTAATGACATCAATTTGACAGACTTTCATGAGAGTGAAAAATTTAGTTATTTGAGAATTAGTTAAAGTAGATGCTAGACAAAACACATAGCTTGACCTTAGAGGTTCTAGTTAGAAATAGACAACTGTGCCACCATAGCAGCTTTTTGCAAAAGTTTCTTTTATTTCATTTTTCAGATAGTAACTCAAGATACTAGCTAGTTTTATTTTTTTTCCAAAAATTAGTTTTTAAAAATTCAAAGAATGTGAAAGCAGAACAATGATTGAAACTTATGAAAGGCATTCGCCCACGGCTGATTGAATTGAAACAGCCACTGTGCTGTTTCAAGCTCTTGTCTGCCACCACCACTGGCTGTGATGAAGTCACAGCTGTGCTTTTGGTGGCATCAGTCACACTCTTCTGATTGGGTTCTTATGGCTGCTCACCCACCCCATGTCCACTCTGACTCCCATTATTTCCTTTGCAGTACTAAGTCCGAAAGTGCTAGGCATCGCCATCGCTCGGTATGACTTCTGTGCAAGAGATATGCGAGAACTCTCCTTGTTGAAAGGAGATGTGGTGAAGATTTACACAAAGATGAGTGCAAATGGCTGGTGGAGAGGAGAAGTGAATGGCAGGGTGAGTTGTGGCTCTCAAGTGCTTGTGCCCTTGACTGAAGTGGACCAGTGGGAGGCATGATGGGCATCCATCGTGGCGCAGCCTTCATGCCACCCACCGCTGGTTTAGAGACCAGTGTCATGCCTTACTGAAAACGTGTTGCATAAATACCATAGTGACATCAAGAAAGTTCATGGCAGCAAGCTTCTTGTTTGGGGAAGAGCTGAGGAGTATTTTAGTTCTTTTCAGAACCTCAGCCACAGAGCCTGTGCTTTATGTGGAGTGTCAGATATCGATAAGAGCTGCAGATCCCAATTGGAAAGAATGGGACATGGTACTGTCTTTACACCCAGTTCTACAGCAGAAATAGGAGTCATTATGTACTTGAGACTGTGTTACACTTAATTTACATATTTTTGTGTGTGCTAAGGGATTCTAACTCATTGTTGAAGCTTACTTTATTCCTCTGTTTTTAATCACTCAATCTATTAGGCTTCTAAGAACAGTTAAACCCATTGTCTTTACCTATAGTGGGCATAAAACCCCAGTCTAATTGGGGTATTATGAAAATGAAGGGCTGTTTGTAGAATCCTTTGAAATGCCAGATGCAACATCATGTTGGTTGCTTTTCTTTTTTAGGTGGGATGGTTTCCATCCACATATGTGGAAGAGGATGAATAAATTCCAATCCAGCACTGGACCCTGGACCAGAATTCTCAGAGAAGGGATAAACAGAAGCCTGCACAGCATTATGAATTAACTGAAGTGTTTAAAAAGCTGAATTTCTGGCTGTTCAATATCCTCCCTCCTTCTCCCCTCCTAAGTCTTAATGCTGGGATTTCTAAAGATGTTTGGTACTGACAGATTAATGGTTTGCCTAGAGCTGTGCAAGAAACAGCCTGCCAGTCTGTCATTGTCAGGAGCCAGGGCAAAGCCAAAAGCTTTTCTTTCTAAAAAGAGTCCTGCAAACATATTGGTTCAGGTTTCTCTTTACTTCATTGGGTCAGACACCATTAAATGCCCACCATTAGTAAATGCCTAATGCATATTTACTTCATTCTCACCTTCCATTCACCAGGGTTTATGATGGCACAAAGAAGCAGAATTTCAATTTTGCTTTTCTCAGCACGAAGAAAAATTAGACTTCTGCCATTTGGGTAGGATCCAGCCTACTGGAAAGGTCCAGAATTACTTGTCTTAAATTGCCCAACAAGTGACTCATTGCCCAGCAAACACTTTTACCCCCAGATGTTACTCATGATAAACATATGAGGCAAATGCTCTGGTTTGCATCATAAGG
Source organism: Marmota marmota marmota (assembly GCF_001458135.2). Taxonomy (NCBI): domain Eukaryota; kingdom Metazoa; phylum Chordata; class Mammalia; order Rodentia; family Sciuridae; genus Marmota; species Marmota marmota. The sequence goes on along the minus strand of NW_026000078.1, from coordinate 6,777,128 downwards.
AATATATTCCAGAAGGGTTTTAATTATTCATTTGATGTCTTGATTATATTTGCAGACGTCTTTGTAAAAAGTGGGGGGAAAGCACATGAAAGAGAGTGTCTTCATATTAAATCTTCACAGCCTTCACGACTTCATAGGGTTATTTTGGTAGTACTTGACTTGATGAAATAATCTTGGCTGGGCATATTATGAATAGTTGCCAATAGTCTGAGTAAGGTGGCATTGTTTACAGAAACAGACCAAGGGCTATAATATATAGTAAATCATTTCGTAGCAGCAGTATCGATAACATATGCCTTTTTCTTCCCCTCTTGGAAAGACCTGGAACATATCTGCTGATTCCCACATTTTCTTAGAGCAGCACAAACCACTCTAAGACTACTTTCTTTTCTACCATAGCACAAACTACTTTGTTGAGGATTTTGGAAGGAAAGTACACCTGGGTCCTTCATGCATTTCTGGGACAGAAGGAAGCTCACTGAGCTTCTACGGCCTTCCCATCTGCAGGCATTTCTGGACATGTACTGACTGGTGGGAAGATGAGTTTTGAAGGGGATTTATTTTAGCAGGCCTGCACTTCTTTTTTATGTGAGGGGTCTAAATATGTTCTTCCTGGGATGCACAGAGTCCCCAGTTGAGGCAATTAAGACACTAACTTGGCCCTTTCCTGATGAAATACTTCCTCCATAGTAGAAATCACGTTCTGACAAGATTTGGAGAGTGTTTCCTGTTTGGGGGAAAAATTTGTTTTCAAGCATTATAACTTCACAGAGCTGAACTAGGAACGTTGAGTTTTGAAATTTTGGATCCTCTCTGAAATGAAGTAACTATAGCTTGCCTTCTCCCCCAATCCACTAGGTGCCAGAACATGATATTCACTGGACACATCCCCATCTAGAGACCCTCATGGGCTAGGTCTTCTCATCTAGGATAGACTCAAGACCTTTACCTCAGAATTATGTAAACTGTGATTGTGTTTTAGAAAAATTATCATTTGCTAAAACCAGTTAAGTTTTTGTATATGTGTAAACTATCATGAAAATGTATTTTACAAAATGTTCTGTATAGTGAAGTTACACTGCCAAGGTGCACTCTTGGAGTGGATTTCTTCTCTATAAAGTCTTACCTGTGACTCTTGTCTAGGGAATGTTATGTCTGTTACTGTCAGCCAAATGTTATTATGGAGAGCACAGTGTCACACAAATTGAAATGCTCCTGTGTACAGTGTTGTAGCATGTGTTGTTTATTTCAGTCAGTAGACTCCGCTTTTACAAATGGTGTGTGGTCTTCCTGTTGCATTTCATTGGACTGGGGGTTTCAGAGCAGAGGATATTAAAGCCCCTTTTCATGACATTACTGATTACAACTTTATCTTTGTTTAATACTTTGTATTGGAAACTTTAAATGCTGCAGATTTGTGTAGATTTCTAATACCAAAGACAGAAGTAAGTGTTTTCCATATACTTTGTCTTGCCTGTATGCAGCCCTTGTGTAATATGGTGAATTAGAGTGGTATTTTACTTTGTAATATTTTGTAAATATGTCAATACAATAAATAGTTACTACTTGAATTAAATTGATTTCTTGAGGGTTGGAGACTCTTTCCATTGAATAATGACATTACTCACATATGCCAATTTCATAATTAACATGGGAATACAAGCCCTAATTTTGGTTGGGTTTAGCTCAAGATTGCCACCTAAATTGTGAGTTAACTGAAAGATAAACTCAGTCATTGCCAATAGCATCTATCTATAGTTATGATATGCCACCACTGTTCTGAGGGCTGTCGTTTGGTACACTTACAATGACCTCAGAAGGTATAACCTATAACATCTCCATTTTCATATGAGGAAACAGGTACACAGCTGAGGTCACACAGCTGTTAAATGTCAGAGCTGGGTTTCAACCTGGAGCCCAAATAACCAGTACCCTATCCTGCATGCTTAATACAGCAAGAGAGAGATTAGCTATTTTTTAGCTTACATAGCCACAAGGAAACTATTTGATAATAGTGATTTAAACAATTGAGGATCAGTAGAACTAAGGACTATTACACTATTCCTACCCCTAAAAGAAAACCCCAGACAGATATTTCCTGAAGATACCAGCCTCATAAATTGAGCCCCTTCCCCCTTTTTTTAGTATTTGTTTTTTAGTTATAGTTGGACACAATATCTTTTTTTTTTTTTAATGTGGTGCTGAAGATCGAACCCAGTGCCTCACGCATGCTAGGCAAGCTCTCTACCTCTTTGCCACAACCCAACCCCCCTCCCCCATCCCCACTTTCGATTCAGTATTTGTAATAGGAAATTATGACAACAGCCAGAGGACTGGGGACCTGCTTCCTGGGCTAAGGCCTGCAGGCTGCCCATCTCAGGAAGGAGGTGGGTACACATTCCTTCTAAGGATCAGAAAGAAAGACCCATTCCATTGTAGTTTCTGCTTGAAATTACCCTCACGCTATCCTCAGAAAATCCCCTCTCTGTTCATTCTGATATGATTTGCCATACAGCCCTTCTTTTATTTGAGGAGCTAATTCCATTGGTGTCTTTATCACTTTCACATATTAACATCTCTGTGACTTCTAGACTTTGGATTGGATCACCATCCACACCACTGCCCATTGTGCTTGGAACAGTCCCTCTCTACTTGTCCATTAACACGGGAGCACAGTCTTTGCAACATTCCTGTGTTTTGTCTTCCATCCAGTAGTTCCTGTGTGCTGGTAGCTAGTTTTTAGGTGACCTTCTTTGTTCCACTTACTTTGACAGCTATAGAGAGATGATTAAAGAAAGCACAATCCCAGAAGTCAGACTCACTATCTGGATTCAGATCCCACCTCTGCCAGGCAAGACCTCAGCAGTCAATATTGTCATCACACTGACTTCATAGCCTGGTGAAACACTCACCACTCACCGGAGATAAGCACGTGTCAAGTGGATCTGGTCCTCATTATCATTGTCACTGTCAGATGGATTTGCTGACAATTTGGGCAGTTGCCATCCTTTTGAATTCCTTAAACATAATCAGGTTTATTTATTAGATTAAGGTGAAAAACTGCAGATTCTAAATTAGCCTTTCTAGGAAAGGAATTAATACCATTTGGTGTCATAGGAAAAGGGGGAGTTTTAGCCTCAGTCAGACCTGGATTCAAACCCTAACTCTACTGTTGACTTTTCTGAGCATCAGTTTTCTTTCTCTAATACAAGAATAGTTATAAGTGTTATAATAGTTATAAGTGAGCCTGGCACAGAGTAGGCCCTCAAGAGAAGTTGTTCTCCCTCCTTTATGAACTATAAAATATGTACTGAGGTCCCAAATTATGTTCTTACACTTTTGATTTTGAATATATTTGAGAGATTATGTATTATTTTTTACCCATGGTTTGATTTTTCAGCAAATTATAGGTAGAGTAATAAGTATACATTCAGGAAGATTAATATGCAAACCCATAAACAATCTCAGAAGTGAATTTAACAGCTCCACATGGTCTTAACCAGGAAAATGGAATTTTTACCCAGCCCCAAATCATTTAGACTTAGTCCATTAGCCACTTCATTTTTCACTGAAACATGTTTTCTGGGATTGGTTGGACTCTGATTAGAAATGTTATGCACCTGCCTGGTCTGGCAGACTTTGGAAGGCACCTAATTCTAAGTAACAAATAAGTCTCGGGATGGAGGTCAGAAAGGGATCCTGTACCTCATTAGGTGCCATTGCTTAGACCAGATTGGGGAAAATAGTGACAGAAAAACAAAATAAAACTTCTTGTGAAGCACACTAGATTCTGGCTGTGCCAGAAAGTTCCAGAATTTCTGGGCACAGTGGAACTACCAATAATGACCCAGGCACAGGGCCAGATAGTGAGAGGTCTCAGTGCCAAAACAAACTACGTAGAAAAGTCACTTCGCATCTTTTCCTTGGAGCCCTGGGTAAGATAGAAGGTGAAATCTAGAATCGCTGAGCGTCCAACTCATGACCTGGCTTGAGTCACACAGATACGAAATACTGGCAAAGATTCAAACCCAGGTGTCCTGGCTCCATGACAACTAAATGCTTTTTATGTTTCTCTGTGATACATCTGATCATCAAGTTATTTCTACAACTTCTAAAGCTTTTTCCTGGGAATCATTCTGGGGAGCTTCTGGATCCTGAGAGATGTGGTGAGGTCATAGTCCTTTACACTGCAGCTGTCAGCAAGACTTGAAATGTGTCAGCAGACCTAATTAATGACTCAGGAGCCTGATCAAGGAATGCTCCTTGATTTTCTAGTGATCTGAATGACCCTTTCCCAGAAAGGGAAAGTTATTTTTTATTTGTTTTCTCCCAGCAGTAATTTCTGGTCTATCTTCTTTTCTCACTTACATATTTTTGTTTATACTGGCATGTGCCAGACAGTATGCTAGGCATTTGTTGTGTATGATCTCATTTATCTTATGTAATCCTTCTGAAAATCCACCCGAGATTGATATCATTTTGTTTTTTAGTCATAAAATCTCTAGTCCTAGTTAAGTAACTCTTCCATCCCGGGGCTGGTTTTTAAGGCTTTTTGACTTGTTTTACTCTTCTACTTGATCTGCCTCTTTGTCTAAGATGCGGTACAGACTGATGGTTAAGGGTTCAGCCCTAGAACCAACCTATCTGGCTTTACCACTTAGTAGCTGTCCAACCTTGGGAGAATTAATTACATTGCCAGTTCCTTTGCTCTTCTGAAGTTCAAATGGGGAGATTTGAGAGCACTTTACTTCAGAGGATTTTCATGAAGCTTAAATGAGAAAATATGTGTAAAATTTTTCAGAAAATTGTCAGCAAACAAAAGAGTTTTATAAATTACATTTTGGCCACTGTTGTAAATTTATACACAAAAATAAATTTTACAAATTTACAAAGTTAACTCAGATGTCAGGGGGCAAATCCCTTTGTATATTAGCCTGTGAAAGAAATGTCTGTAGTTAACTTTTCACATTAGTAACACTTTAAAAATTATGCACAAGTGATGCATCTTCCAGAGCATGGTGTATCAGTTATCTACTGCTACATAACAAATTACTCCAAAACTCTGTGACTGAGGACAACAAACATTTATTATTGCACAGTTTCTGTGGGTCAGGGCTCATGGAAAGATGCTCTGGGTAATTTCAGCTCTGAGTCTCCCGTGAGACTTCAATCAGGGTGACAGTTATCTCAAGGCTCACTGGCGTTTAGAATCTGCTCTGCAGTTCACGCATGTGAACCTCTCCACACGGCCACCTCACCACATGGCAGCTGGCTTTTCCCAAAATAAGTATTCAAGAGTGAAAGAGCAAGAACAGTCAGGATGAAAGCCTATCTTTCTATAACTTTCTCAGAAGTATCCATCATTTCTGCTCTGTTCTATTCCTTGAGTTCCTAAATTCAGCCATTTTCAAGGGAAAGAAGGTACAAAAACCATGAGATAGGGATTGTTTGGGGGCCATCCCAGTGGATGCCTGCCTCAATTGGGTAAATTGAAAGATCATTGAAACCAAATATATGGCCTATTGGAAGGGCATGGGATTCATTGGAGAAATTTAGCTGAATCTAAAATTCAGTTCTTTATAGAAAATAATCTCCTGTTGATTTCTTAAATCTATATTTACTGAACGCCTACTCAATGCCAGCCTCTATAGGGGATACAAGGATGAATAAGAGAGCGGTGTCTCTCCAGGGGAGCTCATTTATCATTTAGGAAATGTGTCTCTTGAGGCTCAAAGTGTTGGGAGAGAGAGTGGGAAGTGTGGAGGGGAGGAGCAATTTGCCTGATTTGTGAGAAATGGGCTCAATCTCAATAGTCACACAGAGAAAAATGAAAACATCAGCCAGACATGCCTTGGAAGTAGCTGTTGAAAATTTACATCTCTGGGTTCCATAAGTATATGGCAAAACATTTATTCATTCATTCAACAAACATATGTTGAGCTCCTTCTGTGAACTCTGCAGTGCCAGGCTTTAAGGATACAACCTGATATAATTCCTACACCTGAGGAACTCCTCTGCTTGCAGAGGATGATAATAGAGAGATGATGTGTCAGGCTAGGTGCTGATCAGTGTTATTCAGGGAGAAAAGCAAAACAAGTGAGGAGAGTAGTATTTTACATAAGGCAATCAAGGAAGTTGCTGCAACGTGCATGGCCCTTAATTCAGGTTCCAGACAGGATGATGAGGAGATGAAGAAAAGACAGACATGCAAATAGAGAAAAAGCTGGGGCCCAGTGTTTCTCCATTCCCTGATGAGGGATGGACAACCCAGAACCATCTCAGCATGTCTATCATATAGTTTTAACATTAAAAGGGTTACTGTGAGAAAATTTCTTCAAAACAAGCAGAACCAAGGTGATAGATGTGAGCAGCCCAACTGTGATTATCAGCTTGTGCCCATAGCTTTCTATCCTTGGGCAGGTGGCGTTTGAACTTCAAGGTCAAGAACTGAGAGCTCTGTAGCTGGCACAGAACCTCCTATTAAACAGGGCATCACCATAGCAACTGGGCAATCTTTAATCAGCACATTTCCACTGAAAGGTCCCAGGAGAGGCATCACCTCTGTTGCAGGACAGCTCAAGCAACTTAATTCAGTCACCGTTTCCAACAGGAAGGTCTCATGAAGAAATTATTTTTGAGTTGAAACCTAATTTCAGTTAGAAAGGAAAAATATGTGGAAACAATATGTAAGTATCAGAGTGCATAATGTTTGGAAAACATGAGCCCAGGGCAGCTGGGGAGAGTGAGAAGTAGAGAAAGCACTAAAAATGCTGGGGCATTAGAAATGGATAGGCCTATCAAGGGAGGATGATGTGAGCCACTGATGGGTTTACATAGGAAGAAATGTGATCTCATTTACATGCAAAAGGCTTTCAGAGGTTGCTGTGCACAGGATAGGGCTGGACCTGTGCAATTGACACTGCTATCTTTCCATAATGGCTCCTATGTTGCCAGGGCTGCCAGAACAAAGGCCCACAACCTGAGTGGTAAAAACAGCAGGAACTATTGTCTGACAACTCTGGAGTCTGCAGGTCCAAGGACAAGTCGCCAGCAAGGCCATACTCTGTCTTAGGCCACTAGAGAAAGATCTGTTCCCAAGCTGGTTTTTAGCTTCTGTCATTTCTTAGGTTGTGGCAGCACAGATCTAACTTTTACACAGTATTCCCCCTGTGTGTGTGTCACATTCAAATTTCCCCCTCTATCAGAACACAAGTTATACTGAGTTGGGAGCTCCTGCTACTGCAGTATGAGCTTATCTTAACTAAGTGTTAGATGTTGCATCACATTTTGAGATAGCAGAGGTTAGGGCTTCAATACAAAAATTTGTTGGGAAGAGAAGACACAGTTTAGTTCATGACAACTTTTCCTCCTTATGTTCTCAGATTAATCTATCAGAGAACTTCCTAAAAAATACAAATGCTTCAGCAGAGATTAACAGGGACAGGATGTAGCATGGGAAGAGGAAAGTGAGCTAAAGAGAAAGTTCACCTATCAACAGAATATTTCCAGTGTCTGTTTGCCCTGCTCAGCCCCAAAGCATGTAAACCAAGGTCATGCTTTGGTAGAAATTCAAGTAGGTGCTGGTTGAGAAATGCACCTCCACCCATGTATTTGTGCATTTCTCTGGAAGCCCCAGGTAAATTATTCTTTTCTTAGCCTGTGTGTCAGGATCACGCATCTTCTAAACAGGAGAGGAACACTCCTAGGTACTTTTGTGTGGTGAGCTCATTAAGAACAAGCAACCTATTTAAATGAATTAATGAAAAAGCCCTGAATTCTGTGCAAATTAGGCCTGCATAATATGAGGAAGGGACAAAAAGTGTACTGTAGTTTTGCAGAGAGGTGGAAAATGCCCTCAGCATTTATTACACTTAATGATGAGATAATGTTGCTGAGTGGTTTGAAGGAGAAAATTTACATGAATAATATGTGATGCAATGAATCTAAATTAGCATAGAAAAAAACTGTTTTCTTTACCTTTATTCAGCCTATCTGATCTACTCATTACTTCATTTATTTTGCATTTTTTCTGTCTCAGTTTTAGGGTCCTACCAGAAATATGACATTGAGTAGATGTCCAAGAGAAGGATACTGGAAAGGGAAGGGGGTGGATAAACACTAAATTAGAAACCCTGACTGATACTTTGGCTGCTGTGCCTTAAGTTCAACTGTTGAACAGAAATACCCAGAAGAAAATCTGATGTACCCTCTTGGGACTTCTCACCACAGCCCAAAATATAATGAAAATCACATAGGAAACCAAATGAACTTTTATAATCACATGGTAAGTTATTTTTAAAACAATTAGCAGTTTCAAAGTTCTTAAGATGTTAAAAGTACACATATTTTTTCAAGGCAATCTGTAATATAACTAATGAGGAATGCAAACAGTACAGGAATGAAGAAATGACAAATTGGGTTCTAGTCTTTGCTTTTCCACTAATAAGCTGAGAGGCTCTGGGTAGAACCCCAACCTTGCTGAGGCTGTTTCTTCATCGAGAAAGAAACTATCAAGATTAATCATCCCTGTGCTTACTTCCAGTTCTAAAATTCTATCATTCTGCATCAACACATTCAATACATATTTGGTCATGATACATGCACATGGAATTAAATTTGTAAATAGGACCAAGAATTGAGGTTCAAACAAAATTGGGTGCATAACTTTGAAGATCAGAAGCCTTGAATAATTCACTTTTTAATATCTCAATTTCCTCCACCTTACTCCATCCAAGTCCCACCTAATCAAGAGTCCCTAGTTGGTACCTCTGTTCCCTTCCTGGCCCCTTTCTCACCTTTGATTGTGTTATTTCACTGCTTTTCCAGAATTCTTTGACTGTTCTTGTTTACTTAATGTGTTTATTTAGCACTGTGTACATGCACTGGTGCTGGAGATATGTGTTCTTATAGAGTCTACTTTATATTGGCAGGAACAAGGAGATAGGCAACAAATAAAGACACATGATATGATATCAGGAAGTGATTAATAAAATGAAAAAAATCAAATCAGAGGAAGGAGATAGTGTGAGGAGATGCTGCTTTAGCCATGGTGGTCATGGAAGACCTCTTTGGCAGGAGATGAGTGAGAGAGCTTATCTTAGATCAGATCATCTTGGACCTGGTGGGCTGGAAAGGCCATTGGTCCACTTGTAGAAGAATGAGACTAGATCTTTATCTCTCATCCTTCACAAAACCCAACTCAAAATGTATTGAAGACCTAGGAGTTGGACAAGGAACTATGCAACCCTTAGGAGAAAATGGAAGGTCAACATTCCAACATACAGTCACAGGCAGCAACTTCTTCAATAGGACCCTAAAGCTCAGGAAATAATACCAAGAATTAATAAATAGGAAGGCATAAAATTTAAAAGCTTCTGAACAGTAAAAGAAAAAATGTAAAGAGAGAACCTACAGAATGGGAGAGAATTTTTGCCAGTTACTCTTCTAATAGAGGGCTCATATCCAGAAAATATTTTAAAAACTAAAAAAACTTACCATTGACAAAATAAATAATTCAGTTAATAAATGAAAAAATTAACTAAACAGACACTTCTCAAAAAAAGGAAATACAAATGGTTAACAAATATATAAAAACAATGCTCAATGCCTTTAGTTATTGGAGAAATTAAAATCAAAACTACATGAGATTTCATCTCACTCCAGTTAGAATGACAGTCATCAAAAATACAAACAACCCAGTGGCTCAGGAGGCTGAGACAGGAGGATCAGGAGTTTAAAGCCTCAGCAACTTAGCAAGACACTGTCTCAAAATAAACTGGGGATGTGGCTCATTGATTAAGTGCTGCTGGGCTTAATGCCTGGTACCAAAAAAAAAAAAAAAAACCCACAAAAGAATACAAACAATAATAAGTGCTGGTGGGGATAAGGAGTAAAAGGAACACTTTTACACTCTTGGTAGGATTTTAAATTAGTAAAACTGCTATAGAAATCAGTATGGACATTTCTCAAAAGACTAGGAATAGAACCACCATATGAACCAGTTATACCCCTCTTTGGTATTTATCCTAAAGAATTAAAGTCAGCATATTATAGCAATGCACGCATACCCATGTTCATAGCAGCACAATTCACAATAGTCAAACTACCAAGCCAGGCTAGGTATCCACTGCATAGAGAAAATGTGAGATATATATATATATATATATATATATATATATAGAGAGAGAGAGAGAGAGAGAGAGAGAGAGAGAGAGAGAGAGATTGCAGTTTTATTCAGCCACAAAGAAGAATGAAATTATGCCAAATGGCAAGAAAATGGATAGAACTTGAGAACATTATGTTGTACAAAATAAGCCAAACTCAGAAAGTCAAGGGTAATATATTTTTTCTCATCTGTGGAAGCTTGGGAGGAAAAAGAAAAAAAAAACAAAGATAGAGAGGTGGGATATCAGGAAAATCAAAGGGAGACCAGTACAGTAGAGAAAAGGAACCAGGAAAAGGAAGGTGGGGAAGGTAAAGAGAAATACTGGGGAATGACATTGGTCAAATTTCATTGTTCTATTGTGTGCATGTAGGAATAGGTAACAATGAACCTCACCATTATGCATAATTGTAATGCACCAATAAAAACATGGGAAGGGCTGGGATTGTAGCTCAGTGGTAGAGCACTCGCCTAGCATGCTCAGGGCACTTGGTTTGATCCTCAGCACAACATAAAAAAAATTAAAAATAAAGTTATAAGAAAAATATGGGAAAAAAGAAAGAACATCAGGCTTTATTTTTTTGAAAAGACAATGAAGAATCTTGACCAGAAAAGAGACGTGATCGGATTAGTTTGGTCAAAGAATCATTGTGGTTTCTGGTGGAAGTTTTACTAAAGGGAGAAAAGAGTGGAAGCAACTGAAACCATGAAGATGCTTGTGTGTGACTCAGGTGAGAAATGTCAGTGTTTTGCACTAGGATGCTATCAGAGAACTTTTGAGAACTCTTGGGAATTTGGATATATTTTGAAGTCACGCTGACCTGATAAAAGAGAAACTATTGAGGGTGATATCAACATTTTTGGTTTATGCCTCTGTGTTCATAGTGTAATATATACATGGTTAAGGGTGAGCAGCTGATTTGGGAAAGAAGGCAAGAAATAAGTTGTTTAGTTCTAGATACATTAAGCTTAAGATTTCTGTTAGACATGAAGTACAGGTGTCAGGTGGACATTGGGTCTGAGTCTGGAGTTGAAGGAGAGATAGGGGAAGGAGAAGAGCATTTAGCAAAGAGTAGCATATTTGAATCCATGGGACTAAATGAGATCATCTTAGCAAATGAGTGCAGGAGGAGAAACATGCCAAGGACTGGGCCCTGGGGCATTCTACTGTTTAGAGTTTGGGTGGAGAATATTCCAGCAAAGGTGCTTAATCACAGGAGACTGCTTCCACAAACTTTCCCCACCACACCTACTAATCACTTTATGTGCACTATTATCCTTCCATCTTGTGGTTGCATGAACTGTGCTCTGCAAAGCCCTACAGCTCTTTCACTAATGTGACCTGCACTCAAGGACATCATTTCAGCAACTATCCCGTATCCATTCTGTAGTTCAAACTTCACTTCTCTATCAGACCCTCTCATTGGGACAAAAATATTCATTGTAAAAACTAAATAAATAAAAAGGAAACTCCTTTCCCCTCATATCTACCTTTATCCACTGTCCACTTGATGATCTCCTCTAAAGAAACCCTCCTCAAAGCAGCTGACTAAAATTCCTACCATTGTTTTCTCTTCTTCTATTCCCATTGGAACCCACTCCAATCTGACTTTCAAACTTAACATTCCACAAAACCTTCACTAAAAATTTTTACATTGCCAAATCCAAAGGTCAGCTCCCTGCAGCATTTAATTCATTGATCATCTCCTTCTTTCTTCAAATAGTTATTTCACTTAGCTCCAAAATATCCTCTTCATATTCCTGTTTCCATTCTACTAGATGCTTCTTCCTAAACTCCTTTAATTCGTTTGACAATTATTCATCGCCTACTATGTGCCAGACATTGTTCTTGGCACCAGACACTTGGAGGTGAACAAGCCAAAGCCCTTGTTCTCAGGAAGCACACTATATTATAGCAAGCCGAGGCAGACAATGGTGTTCCAGAGACCAGATGAAGACAGTTTATCAAGAAAGTGGGGGTGTTCATCTGGCCAAGTAATGCTGTGATCAGGTGAGATGAAGGCTGTGAATTAACCACTGACTTTGCCAATTAAAGGGTTGATGATACCCTTAACATCATAAGTTTTAGTGGAGGAGTAAAAATCAAACTGTTCAGAGTGGGTTTAAAATAAAACAGAAGGTGAAGAACAGGTTGCAGCAAGTGCATTCAACTCCTTTCAGGACAATTTGATGGGACTATTTGCTTTTTCCTCTTTCTGAAACATGGCCCTACACTCTTCTTTTTGGTCTCAATTTAGATATAATTTTTTGGCAAAGTATTTTCTACCATCCTGGGTTGTTCCTCCTTTGTCAATTTCTTTTATGGGCCCATCTTATTATCATTCACAGTACTTTCATGATTATTATTATAAATGTAAGTATTTGAAGTTTATTTATAATGTCTATACCATTGTATATTTAAGTCCTATAAAAGACATTTTTAGCTTGCAAACTGAGTTTCTAGAGTGTTACTGACACAACATACTTGCTGAATGAATGAATGAATGAATGGACAGATGGATGGAGGGATGGATAACAGCCTTCTTTCTCTGGAACTATGCTAAATTGTCAATATCAACTTGTTAAGATGGAGCTACATTTTATAGAATTCCATTGCTTTATGATTCCTGAGGACAGTTGGTGGGAAAAAAAAGGAATTTGTAAAATATTTGGAAAGTAGAAGTGAAGCAGTAGTCATAACTCTTAGAATTTCTTACAGTCAGACATGGAGAGTGGTCAGATTTGGAAATGTGAAGGGAATTATAGGTTGCCATTTCTCTTCTCCATTCTTTGTCTAGCTTTTCTTCATGACTACTAGACTGGATCCTAAGTTCAAAACCAGATGTTTTTCTGTGGATCCACAAAGGTGGGACTACACAGAAACCACAACTCCCATTGCTCTATCAAGGAGAACCCATTTGCAGTCTCAGTAAGCTCTCTTAGATCCTCGGGCAAACCTAGAGCTGTCTACCCTGCACTTGTGCTCCAGGAAGACTGGATGGTACTCTATGTCTTTTACTCTGGTTCTCTTCCCTTCTGGATATTACTTCTCTAGTATTTGCCAAAATTATGTAAAGTCTAATTCTATAATAAATCTCGCATCCAGAAGCAATTATGGTGGACCTAGTTTCTTGACTAAACTTTGTTTATAGGGGTTGTTATTCATAGACTTAGACACATGGAATTCTATTCACTGAGCCTGATCTGATCATAGCCCCTGATGAACCAACCTACAAATAGTAGGAACCTCCCTTCAGTGCTAATTCCATTGGACCACTTCCATCATGAAAAGCAGAGCTCTGACCTCCATGGAACAAAACTTATTCTGGACATGGATTTGCCTTCTTTGCCCACGATGCTTCTGCCAAAATCACTATCTGTAGATTTACAGAATATCTTATTCGTATCCTACAGAGCATAGTTTCTGACCAAGATATTTATTTTGTAGCTAATTAAATGCAACAATGGTCTTGTTGTGTTCATAGAATTTACTGACATTACCATAAGCTGGAGCAAGGGACCTGAAAGAATGAAATATTCAGTTATTGTTCCAGCTGGCCAGTGACACTGCAGAGCTTGGAAAACATCTTCCAATCTATAACAAATATACTCTGAATCAACAAACAGTATATGTTGTTTTTCCAATTCCCAATTTTCAGATTTGGTAATCAAGGGATAAATAAGGGAGTTGGTCCCCTCACAATTACCCTTAGTGGCCTCTAAGTGAAATGTTTGCTTCTGATCCCTTTAATTTGAAGTTCTACTGGTTTAAGTCCACATTCCTGTTAGTCACCTTTCTGTTACTATAACAAACACCCAATAAAATCAACTTAAGAAGAGAAAAGGTTTTATCTCCACCATTTTGGAGGTTTAAATCCATGGTTGATGCCTTGGCATATACTAAGGCTGCACATTGTGGTAGGAAGACTTGGTGCAGGATGCCTATTCAATTCATGGCCAGGTGAAAGAAAGATATAGAAAGGGACTAGAGTTCCAGCCCCAATGACTTAATATCTTCTAATAGGCCCTATCTTTAAAGTTTCCACCACCTACTAATAGATCCAGATAGGGACCAAGCCTTGAACACATAGGCCTTTGGGAAACATTCCAGATAGAAACTAAGGTAGTAGTAATGCTGTTGTCAGATATACAGTAAACTTCTACTAAATTGGAAGCAGGGGATGCCACCTGAGAATTTTACCACAGGTAAAAAAAAAAAAAAAGGAAATTACTGTACTGGGGTAATTGATTCTGATTATCAAGAGGAAATTAAATTGCTACTACACAGTAGGCCAGTGAAAAGTACATCTAGAGTTCACAGAGTTCCTCTGGGAGTGCCTCTTAGTATTCTTATAACCTGTGATAAAAATTAAGGAAGCTACAATAAGCCAAAAGAGCATACTCTATTAATGGTCAACCCTGTCATGAATGTTTGTCCCCTACCCCTCCCCAGCAAGGAACTGTGACTAGCTGAGAGAAAAAATGGATATGGGGCAGTGGAAGAAGAAAGTTAAAAATTCCAGTTATAATGAAATGATCAGTTGTAAAAACAAAGAGTATAATAGTGTTGAAGCCTTCGTTGCTTTATAATAAATATTGTTGGATACTTTAGGGAGATAAGAGAGTGATAGAGATTTAACCCATTCTTTTTGTTATGTTGCTACTATTCTTACAAAAGAATTGCTCATAGAAATTAACCTTATATTTCAGTATTAAAAATACAGGATGTTAAAGTGGGAACATAACTCGTCTACAAAAGGAAAGTGCCATCAAAAGATGAATCAAGGTGGACGTATAATATTCTGTGTATCTTCTTTTGGGAGGAGGGATTGTATGCTTTCAAATAATGGTATCACATTAAGTAGAAGCACGATTTTGCTGTTGTCTTTATTTAGATATTAAATACTCTTAAAAATCTTTATTTAGATATTAAATATTCTTAAAAATGACTATATAGATACCCAATTCACAAGGAATAAATTATGCTCTATTATGCTACATTGATTTGGTTAATTTAGGAAATATGTTTCGCAGATTCCTCTTCACCCTGTGGTTTCCTATTAGAGCTAGCTAGGTAAAGAAATTGCCTGAGATCTGAAAGACAGGAAGCAGTGGCCGTTACTCTAAGAAGGTCATATGGTTAGATGAGTAGTGATGGGTAGGCAGGAAAGAGCCCAGTCAATTCTAGCTTTTCCTGGCCCTTTCTTTATTTTGCCTGTACCTCTTCTTCCTGTTTTCAGGCCCTATTAATCAATGACAGTGCCAAAACTAATACCAGATGCTTGATTGTGGACCCACAGAGATGGTAGTCACGTGAAGGTTACAAATTCTTAAGCCTTTCCACAGGCTTCCTTTGGGTTCCCCCTGCCTCCCGCAAAATGGGTACATGTGCTTGGCTTCTCAGATATTCCTGCAAACTCTGACCAGCTCACCTTCTCCAGTGCTTTAGGTAGGCAGGCTTGTTAGTGACTTCATTTCTATTCCTCCAGCTCCCTTCCCCAGATCTCTACTTCTGTCATAGCTTAAAATCTACTTACTATAATAAGTCCCTTCACATTCATGGTGACTCTGTTTCCCTAATTGACAGACTAATTTACCCACCTAAAATTGTCCATGAATAACTTTTAACATCTTATGGCCCTTTATATCCTTATGTTCTCATAGTAGCCTGATCTATTCTCAGAAGAGAAAGATCTGAATGTATTTTTTTTTCTTGAGACTGGTTATAAGAAAAAGGGAAATGAATATGTATTTTCTTTGATAGAAAAATTCTATATAGTTTTGGATTTTTCACATTAATTTATTGGGGATTGGAAGAACAGACAATACATCTAGTATTTTATTGGACATCAGAGTTAGAAGTGCCAAAGATCTACCTCAATACACATAACACAGCTATTAACATAAAAAGTCAAAGGTAAACCAAATATCCTTACTAGTTACACTGTTCTTTATACAATTTATATTGTTATAGTGACTTATTATTTGTTCTTGAACATGAAATCATTTTTTCCTGGCTATCAAGCACTTTTACCATAATACCCTTAGCCTCAGAGGAGAATGGACTTGCATAACAAGTGTTAATTATTAATCCCTTGGGGTAGAACAGGAAAGGACACCAAATCATGAACCTGATATCTCATTTTATGAAAAAGAAATGTCTCTGAAAGACAGTCCAAGCATTTTTCAGAAATCCAAATAAATTCTTTGCTGGTCAAGTGCTCATTTCTGTTTGGAGTATGGGTTATGGAGAATTGAGAGCTTTTCCTGTGTATTTATAGAATTACATTTCATGCTGTTTGATAGAATATATAAGAGTTACATTAAGTCCCAAGAAGAGACAAAGGACACTTGAGTAATGGGGAATTTAATGAAGAGATTGTTCACAGTGCCACAGAGAAAGGTCAAGTGAGCCTTGCAAAGAGCTAGAAACAGTGGAGGACAAGGACTGAGTCCAAAGGAGCAAGGGGACTGCATGAATGGAGCTCTAAGAGATGCTACAAGTCACTACTGACCTACAGCCCCAAAGCGGGAGCATTCAGATTATCTTGACTCAGGTATCTCATTCTTCCATCCCATTGTTCAAACATAATCATAAGCCAGAGGGAAAGGGGCAGTCAGTACAATCAACCTCCTGGTCTTCTAGCAGGACAGAAAAGGGTAGATAGTGGATCTAGGCACAAATAGGGGATGTTTGCCCAGACCATTATGTCCAGATACATATGGAAGAAAAAGAATCTTATTCCAGATATAATCACCATGTTATTACATGCAATTATTAGGGAAAGTCTTGACTCAATAGGGCACAGCCAAGCTCTAAATCTTCTGCACATCAAGGTTAGCAAGACAGTAAGTGTCCATTTATATGGACATTTCAATGTCTCTTTTGAAATTTTTTCTTTTTGAGAGCCATGAAGGCATACATTTTTAATTTAGCCACAATGCATCAAAACTTTTTAGCCTGTATCGGGACACCTGCATTTAGAAAGGCTAAGAAAAAAATAGTAATTTTATTATCATTAGGAAAATTAATTGAGGAACACAAAAACTCTGATGATACCTTCACAATGATGCCAGGACTTCTTAAATGAATTTAATTGGATATTGCATCTGCCTCATTCAACACTGGATATTTATTGAATGTCATAGCATCCCAAATATCAAAGGATTTTAATGAGCAAAACAATTCAAGCCATTTTAATCAGAGAAATGACATTCAATAATCACAAAAGTCTACATGGGATGACTTGTGCTGGGAATTAATAGGATTTCCCTCTGGCAGTGGAAATGCAGCAGCTAGGCCTCATCTCCCTACCCATCTGCTGGCAGTAGCAGGTTGGGATTTCCCACGGCTGAAAGTAGGATCCCTGGATCCTACCTGTCACTAGGAATGGTAGGCCACTGCTCTATCACTAAACCTCTAGGGTGATTTATTTGTCCTTGATGAAACCACTTGGTTACTATCCTCCAGTGTCAGGTTTTGGTGTCTTCTATACATTTGATCCTTTCTTACTTACTCCAAGCTCTCTTACATGCAGAGCCATCATTATCTCCTGGAATTTTCACAACTTTATTGGGTAAATGATTATAATACATGTGTTCTAGTAGAAATCAATTATTTCTCAAGTTTCTACCAAGATTTCTTACTACAGAGGAAAGTAAACTTTTACTTCTGGGATTTGAAGGAAGCATGGGAAGGAAAAAAAATATCATTCCACTGTAACAGGAGATTGGTTTTTAGCTTCACATTTTATCCATATAATTTTTATAGATTTTTTATTCTATGTCAGGATATCATGAAATATAAAATGAATAGTAAAAACAATTCAAAAATAATAGTGTTTTAAGTTTAAATCTCAAAGAATTGTTGCTCCACAAAGATTTGCCATATTTGTCAGTGGCCTTAGCACAACACTATGGAATACTATCTGAGAAGCACAAAATTTTACCTAGCAAATTACCAGAAATTAAAAAATATAGGTTTCTATGTGTACTTGTGGTTGCACAGTTCCCAGGATTATGAAAGTATTAACTATGGGAAACAAACTTTCTAGAAGAAAATTTACTAAGCTAAATCAAACATTCGCATGCTTTGATTGTGAAATTCAGTATTAGGAAATGTTATTCTAGAAAGCACACAAGGACGGAGCCACAGAAGCAATTGTTGCAGGGGCAACTTGCAAGAGTGAAAAATCAGAAAGAATATAAATGTCCAATTGTAGTGGATTTGTTGAATAAATTGTGGCATATACTGTACTGATATTTGTTATCTGATTGTCCAACTTGATTTTATCCTTTTACCTTCCTAATAGTATCCACATGTTGTTGGGGTATTCTCCCTGCCATTCCCAGTTTTTCTAATTAGTTTTTTCACTGTTGTGACTAAAAGGAACCAACCAGAACAATTGTAGAGGAGGAAAAGTTTATTTGAGGGCTCACAGTTTCCAAGGTCTTAGTCAATAGAAGGTAAGCTCCATTCCTCAGGGCTTGAGGATAGGTAGAAGGAAATCATGGTGGAGGGAAGCAAATCATGTCATGATCAGAAAGCAGAGAGACTCCACTGGCCAGATACAAATATATGCCCAAAGCCATACCCCAATCCCACCTCTTCCGGCCACTCCCTATCATTTCAGTTACCACTAAGTTAATCCCTATCAGGGGATTAAATCACTATTTGGATTAAGACTCTTACAATCATTTCTCCTTTGAACCTTCTTGCATTGTCTCACATGTGAGCTTTTGGAGGACACCTCATATCCAAACCATAATACCAGTTCATTTATAGCTGGCCTACTTTATCAGTGGATTCTGTGTCCTTGGATTCAACTAACTGTAGATAAAAATAATAATAAAAATAAATACATATTTAGGAAAAAAGTCTGTCCCACAGACTTACTTATTACTGTTCCATGAACAGTACAATATAACAAATACTAATGTAGTATTTATAGTGCTTTGGATATTATGAATAATCTAGATGAGATGGGAGGATGTTCATAGGTTATATACAAATACTGCATCATTTTATAAAAGGAACTTGAACATATGCAGCTTTGGATATCTGCAGGGAGACTTGACCCAGTCCTCTGTGGATACCAAGGGACAGCTCTACTTCAGTTCAAGAGCATGTCCTCTGTCCAAGGAATAAGCCCTGAGAGGTTTAAGCCAATCAGGATGCCCCTCTTCCCTCCACTACAGTTATTGTTTCATGTAGATAGGTCCAAGCCCATCAGCACAAGGTATTTCTAGTGCTTTCTAATAGGATTGACTCTACCTCTATTTTGCCTCCTTTTGATTCAGGACACTAGAAAGTGGTGTATGTTTAAAACTCCCTTAACCATTAAGTTCTCCCAGTTAAATAAAGTCTTGTGAGACTTAGAAGCTGGTCAAAGGACTCATTTTTCAATGATGACATGAACATAAATGAGTGCTGACAACTGCCAGCATCTCTGGAACTGCTTCCTCAACTGTAAAAGAGGGGTACCTCACATTGGGCACCTCACATAGAAACATGGTAGATGTCCTTATGCCTTCTTTTTCAATATTTCTTATCTGGACATTGTGATGGCAATGTCACTTGCCTGAGTGGGTTGAGAATTCTTGGGTACTGATAATTATTTTTGTCTTAACTTCTTCTGACCAGAATCAAGAGTCTGGTTAAGGACCTGAGCAAAGCGAATCTTTGTATTCAATTCAGATCCGACCTGCTCAGACCCCAGGTTTTCCACATTGTGCCTGTGGCTTCCCTTATGAACACAGTCTGACAAAATTCCAGACAATAGAGATTCGATTTTCACAAAAGAGAAGCTGAATAGGGGCTCAGGGACTGGTGAGCTATTCTTGGATCTGATACTTTCTAACTGTGACCATGGGTAAATAAATTCACCCCTCAGGACCCCTGTTAGCTCATCAGAAGAAAGGTTTGGAATAGGTGCTCTCAAAAGGCCTTTCCAATTTTAGCAGCTCCATGTATGAGTGAGACAAAATCGTTCAAAGTTTTTATGCAAACTTGATCTTTATGCAACCCAAGGTCAGCCCTGAAATGTCTTTATTTCATATACATCTTTTAAAACATGCCCTTTAATAAATTTTCTCCAGAGTACAATGTATGTATGTGTGTATATATATATATATATATATATATATATATATATATATATATATATATATATAACAATTAAAGTATACTTCTCAGAACAGCAAGGTCCAGGACATACTGTAAATTGACCTCTGTGACAATTGCTGATATTTAATCTTATTTAACCCCACAAATGAACAGTTTTGTATGACTGAACCTAATCAAATATTAAAATGCAAAAATTTTAAAAGCATTGTATTTGTCTTGAATATTAGCACATTAGGAAGAAACGGATACGGTAATTTCATGTTTTTCTCTGACTTCGTACTTTGATGCTTAAATCTTTGGAATCATTTTTGCAGATGGGGCAGAGTATGATGGGTGAGAGAAAGGTATTATTAAATTTTAATTTCTATAAAAGATGAAAGGTATTTGAATTCTCTCATTGTTCTCTAGCCTGAAACCCTTCCAGCTCATTCTTCCTCACAGAGCCCAGCCTACAAGTTACTCAACTGAAACTCTAGGATTTCCCCCTACCTGGGTTTCCTGGGCATTCTCATGGTAGAAATCACTGCAGGCTCCTGGGCACTATGAACAATTTGTTTCCTTGAATTTTCCTAACCCAGTTCTCTGGCAAAGTAGACATAGAACCTATGTCAATGATGCTGGTAATATTAAAATAGCAAGCACTATATCGCACTTATTTTGCACCGGGTACCAGTTAAATTGCTCTGAATGTATTAAATCATTTAATATTTACTTCCTTATGAGGGCTGCACTATTATGACCCACTTTACAGATGAAGAGGCTAAAGCACATGCAATTTTCTTTTCCAAGATCACACAGTTAGCAAGTGGCCCAAATGGGACCCGTCTCTCCTATAACCTTATACTCTACTGCCACCTATGATCACAAAGTTTACAGGTGCACTTTAAAAATGAATAATTTGACTATTCATTCACAACATTTATCTCTCTTAGTGCAGTTGAGGACCCTTACATTGACCTTCTTATCTGTTTGCGGGGTGAATCTCTGGGCCCTGTACCAGAGGCAGGTTGAAATTTCCAGGCTGGGGGAGGCCAGTGTGGTTTCTATGAGAAACTTCCCTGAGATTCTGCTGCATCCCTTTAGGGGTATTCCTATTTGAACCTCTGCTGTGGAGACTGATGTGAGATAGAACATACTTGAATTATTTCCATTGTTTTTCATGGTTTAGGTGGACAAGTCAGTATCATGTTATTTAGTAAGTCTATCAATAACATTACTTCACCTATTCTTACTTACCGTGTGTGTGTGTGTGTGTGTGTGCATGCGCGCACATGTAAGTGTGTATTCTATATGAAAAAACTTTAGAATGGTAAACTTACAGTGCTTTTATATCCAAATATGTATTGTCACCAAAACTTCCCTGGAGGGCATGTATTTTTACTTCATTAATGCTGCCTCCAAAGAGTTGGAAATCTTGTTGATATTGATTATTGTTCTTCTGAGCTTATTTACAAAACAAAGAAACCAAGCTGGTCATTTGATGGATACTTCTTGTCCTGAGCATGAAGAAAGGTTATTCCTCTCATTCATGTATGAGAACAACAAGCAAGGCACTGTCCATGACTGCCCCAAGAATTTAACTAGAGCTTTTGCTCTGTGGACCCTTCAAGAGGGGACAACTCATCTCAATTTGAGACTTTTAAATTTTAATGGCCCCGGGGTCTGTCACAAGAACCTGCAAGTGGATGATGGACTGTCTATGGAACTTGGCTGTTTTCCTTGGATTCACTTCTGAGTCTGGGAAATTTGCACACCCTTTTTCTTAGCAGGCAAGTTATTTTAAGAAGAGAATATGCACTTGCCCATTTAGCATTGTGGATCGAAGGTAAAACTTTCGTCTTTCAGCAGGTTTGGGTTTTTTTTTTTTTCCCACTTTATTCATAAGGTGACATCACTGCGCAATAGGCCCACAGAATTTGTCTTAGGGACTTGTTGGGCTTGGGTATTCCATCCTTAAGTCAACAATTATTTTACTACTCTGGGAAGGCCTGAAAGGACATTAGCTGATGATGTCCTTGGTGGCCCAGGCACAATAATTTGAAAGCATGCCCATGGTTATCCCTTTGCCTTCTTCATCCAGATTAGAGTCCTTTTCACAGCCCCATCTGGAACTCTTGGCTCAGTGTTATAGAAGGACAGATTCCTAGCAGATGGTTTGTCAGAGGATCTGGCACATAGTTTGGCCAAGAAAACCTCCTCTAATACCTCTGAGTTTGGGAAGCTTTAGAGGAAAGAGTAGCTCCAAACCTCCTGCCCAAGCAGGAATGTTTTGCTTATTAGATTTTTTTCCAAAAAAAAAAAAAGATGCTCAGAGTAAATATCTAGACAGCAGCAGTTCAGGAGATCTGGCTCTGCAGAGGGCACCAAATAATGTATCCCCTTAGACCTGTTTTACGACATCTATGAAATCTGGAATAAGGCCAGAACCTCTGGCCTGAAAGGAATGAATCTAATCCTAAAAGATATCAGGCATCCTGACAAATGACATCTTAATTTTAAAAAATGCAACTCTGATCAGCAGGAAATATTTTGAATGTAGTACATTGCTTAAAATTAATAAGCTCAAACCTTCTTCCAAATTCTCCTCCATTTCAGTTAATGGCAACACCATTTTTTCCACTTGCTCAGGCCCAAAAGAGTTAGAATCAATCTTGATTTCTCTCTTTTTGCCCCCCATATGCAGCATCCAGTTCATCAGCAAATCTCATCATTTCTCCCTTCAAAGTATATCCCTCATTCAGCTTCTTTGTCACCACTCTGGTTGGAACCACCATTAATCTATCAGCTGGATTGTGGCAGTAGCCTCCTATCTGACACTTTGGCTCCTATTTTTTTTTTCTTAAGTCTACTCTCAATTCAGTGCTCTGAATAAACTTCTGAAACTCATACCCCACCTTATCACTCCTCTGCTGAAGACCCTTTGGTGGCTTCCATTGCCCTCATTATGAAAGCTCCACAGAGCTGTAGGGCTCCTTGTATCTTCACTGGTTCCCTCTTCTCTGGTCACACTGACCTCCTTTCTGGTCCATCAACTCTCAAGGCATCAGGCATATACTCATCTGGGACTTTTGAACTTATTCCCTTTGCTGAGCACTCCTACCCCAGATGCACACCTGGTATCCACTCCTCCCTCCTTCCTCCAGATCCTTTCTTAAATGTTGTCTTAGATCTTCCCTGACAATACCCATTAAACTTTCAACATCTTCTCATCAAATACATTTTTTCCCCACTTAATATTTTTTTCTGTACTATTTATCTCCATCAAATATACTAAATATACCATTTTAAATTTTATTATAGTATATACAGCATAAATTTTTCCCTATATAAGGGAAATATATAATATACAGATATTATATATATAATTATTATATATAAAATATATAATTTTGTTTATACTGTCTTCACAAAAACATAAATTCCTTAAGTTTTTTTAAATGCACTTATTCATTTAAAAAATTAGTTTTGTACTTAAGCATCAAAAATAAAACTTGAGTCTAAGTGGGCACTAAAAAGATAGTTTTTCAGTAAATGGATTATGTCTTTTTACAAATATGTGTCAGATATTATTATGCTAATCACTGGGTATAACACTGGCAAGTAAAAATTATGAGGTCATGAATCTTAAAATCTAATGAGCAGAGAATATGATCATTTAACAATTAATTAATTAGACACAGAAATGAGAAAGAGTGGAAGCATTTGAGGAACTGCCACATGTTGAACTGAGCTGGAGAGTAGAGTTTAAGAAATGACATTGTGAGCTGAAAATCAAGACCTGGTGAGGTTTGGAGTGCTATCCTAATGATGAAAAGTCATCAAAGGATTTTATTTTTTTTTAATTTTTATTGTTGGTTGTTCAACACATTACATAGTTCTTTTTTTTTTTTTTAATTTTTTATTGTGGGTTGTTGTTCAAAACGTTACAAATTTCTTGGCATATCATATTTGACACTTTGATTCAAGTGGGTTATGAACTCCCACCTTCACCCCATACACAGATTGCAGAATCACATCAGTTACACATCCATTGATTTACAAATTGCCATCCTAGTGTCTGTTGTGCTCCGCTGCCTTTCCCATCCTCCACCCTCCCCCCTCCCCACCTCTCCCCTCCCCTCCCCTCCTCTCTCTCTACCCCCTCCACTGTATAACCCTGAGGGTCTCCTTCCATTACCATGCAATTTCCCTTCTCTCTCCCTTTCCCTCCCACCTCTCATCCCTGTTAAATGTTAATCTTCTTCTCCTGCTCTTCGTCCCTACTCTGTTCTTAGTTACTCTCCTTATATCAAAGAAGACATTTGGCATTTGTTTTTTAGGGATTGGCTAGCTTCACTTAGCATAATCTGCTCTAATGCCATCCATTTCCCTGTAAATTCTATGATTTTGTCATTTTTTAATGCAGAGTAATACTCCATTGTGTATAAATGCCACATTTTTTTTATCCATTCGTCTATTGAAGGGCATCTAGGTTGGTTCCACAGTCTTGCTATTGTGAATTGTGCTGCTATGAACATCGATGTAGCAGTGTCCCTGTAGCATGCTCTTTTTAGGTCTTTAGGGAATAGACCAAGAAGGGGAATAGCTGGGTCAAATGGTGGCTCCATTCCCAGCTTTCCAAGAAATCTCCATACTGCTTTCCAAATTGGCTGCACCAATTTGCAGTCCCACCAGCAATGTACAAGTGTACCCTTTTCCCCACATCCTCGCCAGCACTTGTTGTTGTTTGACTTCATAATGGCTGCCAATCTTACTGGAGTGAGATGGTATCTTAGGGTGGTTTTGATTTGCATTTCTCTGACAGCTAGAGATGGTGAGCATTTTTTCATGTACTTGTTGATTGACTGTATGTCCTCCTCTGAGAAGTGTCTGTTCAGGTCCTTGGCCCATTTGTTGATTGGGTTGTTTGTTCTCTTATTGTCTAATTTTTTGAGTTCTTTGTATACTCTGGATATTAGGGCTCTATCTGAAGTGTGAGGAGTAAAGATTTGTTCCCAGGGTGTAGGCTCCCTAT
The DNA here is from genome assembly GCF_001458135.2 of Marmota marmota marmota. Lineage (NCBI taxonomy): Eukaryota > Metazoa > Chordata > Mammalia > Rodentia > Sciuridae > Marmota > Marmota marmota. Next base: position 6,751,826 of record NW_026000078.1, on the reverse strand, counting down.
TTACCTCTCTTATTGTTTCTTTTGCTGAGAAAAAACTTTTTAGTTTGAGTAAGTCCCATTTGTTGATTCTAGTTATTAACTTTTGTGCTATGGGTGTCCTATTGAGGAATTTGGAGCCCGACCCCACAGTATGTAGATCGTAGCCAACTTTTTCTTCTATCAGACGGCGTGTCTCTGATTTGATATCAAGCTCCTTGATCCATTTTGAATTAACTTTTGTGCATGGCGAGAGAAAGGGATTCAGTTTCATTTTGTTGCATATGGATTTCCAGTTTTCCCAGCACCATTTGTTGAAGATGCTATCCTTCCTCCATTGCATGCTTTTAGCCCCTTTATCAAATATAAGATAGTTGTAGTTTTGTGGATTGGTTTCTGTGTCCTCTATTCTGTACCATTGGTCCACCCGCCTGTTTTGGTACCAGTACCATGCTGTTTTTGTTACTATTGCTCTGTAGTATAGTTTGAAGTCTGGTATCGCTATACCGCCTGATTCACACTTCCTGCTTAGCATTGTTTTTGCTATTCTGGGTCTTTTATTTTTCCATATGAATTTCATGATTGCTTTCTCTATTTCTACAAGAAATGCCGTTGGGATTTTGATTGGCATTGCATTAAACCTATAGAGAACTTTTGGTAATATCGCCATTTTGATGATGTTAGTTCTGCCTATCCATGAACAGGGTATATTTTTCCATCTTCTAAGATCTTCTTCTATTTCTCTCTTTAGGGTTCTGTAGTTTTCATTGTATAAGTCTTTCACCTCTTTTGTTAGGTTGATTCCCAAGTATTTTATTTTTTTTGAAGATATTGTGAATGGAGTGGTTGTCCTCATTTCCATTTCAGAGGATTTGTCGCTGATATACAGGAATGCCTTTGATTTATGCGTGTTGATTTTATATCCTGCCACTTTGCTGAATTCATTTATTAGCTCTAATAGTTTCTTTGTAGAGCCTTTTGGGTCTGCTAGGTATAGAATCATATCATCTGCAAATAGTGATAATTTAAGTTCTTCTTTTCCTATTTTGATGCCTTTAATTTCTTTCGTCTGTCTAATTGCTCTGGCCAGTGTTTCGAGAACTATGTTGAACAGAAGTGGAGAGAGAGGGCATCCCTGTCTTGTTCCAGATTTTAGAGGGAATGCCTTCAGTTTTTCTCCATTCAGAATGATGCTAGCCTGAGGCTTAGCATAGATTGCTTTTACAATATTGAGGTATGTTCCTGTTATCCCTAGTTTTTCTAGAGTTTTGAACATAAAGGGATGCTGTACTTTGTCGAATGCTTTTTCCGCATCTATCGAGATGATCATATGGTTCTTATTTTTAAGTCTATTGATGTGGTGAATAACATTTATTGATTTCCGTATATTGAACCAGCCTTGCATCCCAGGGATGAATCCTACTTGATCATGGTGTACAATTTTTTTGATATGTTTTTGTATCCGATTCGCCAGAATTTTATTGAGGATTTTTGCATCTAGGTTCATTAGAGATATTGGTCTGTAGTTTTCTTTCTTTGAAGTGTCTTTGTCTGGTTTAGGTATCAGGGTGATGTTGGCCTCGTAGAATGAATTTGGAAGTTCTCCCTCTTTTTCTATTTCCTGAAGTAGCTTGAAAAGTATTGGTATTAGTTCCTCTTTAAAGGTTTTGTAAAACTCTGCTGTATACCCATCCGGTCCTGGGCTTTTCTTAGTTGGTAGTCTTTTGATGGTTTCTTCTATTTCCTCAATTGATATTGGTCTGTTTAGGTTGTCTATATCCTCCTGACTCAATCTGGGCAGATCATATGACTTAAGAAATTTATCTATGCCTTCACTATCTTCTAATTTATTGGAGTATAAGGATTCAAAATAGTTTTTGATTATCTTCTGTATTTCTGAAGTGTCTGTTGTGATATTGCCTTTTTCATCCCGTATGCTAGTAATTTGAGTTCTCTCTCTTCTTCTCTTCGCTAGCATCGCTAAGGGTCTGTCGATTTTGTTTATTTTTTCAAAGAACCAACTTTTAGTTTTGTCAATTTTTTCAATTGTTTCTTTTGTTTCGATTTCATTAATTTCAGCTCTGATTTTAATTATTTCTTGCCTTCTACTTCTTTTGCTGTTGTTTTGCTCTTCTTTTTCAAGGATTTTGAGATGAAGTATGAGATCATTTATTTGTTGGTTTTTTCTTTTTTTAAGGAATGAACTCCAAGCAATGAATTTTCCTCTTAGAACTGCTTTCAATGTGTCCCATAGATTCCGATATGTTGTGTCTGTGTTTTCATTTATCTCTAAGAATTTTTTAATTTCCTCCTTGATGTCTTCTATAACCCATTGATCATTCAGTAACCTATTGTTCATTCTCCAAGTGATGTATGCTTTTTCCTTCCTTCTTTTATCGTTGATTTTCAGTTTCATTCCATTATGATCAGATAAGATGCATGGTATTATCTCTACTCCTTTATATTGTCTAAGAGTTGCCCTGTGACATAATATATGATCTATTTTTGAGAAGGATCCATGTGCTGCTGAGAAAAAAGTGTAACTGCTTGATGTTGGGTGGTATACTCTATATATGTCAATTAGGTCTAGGTTATTAATAGTGTTATTGAGTTCTATAGTTTCCTTATTCAACTTTTGTTTGGAAGATCTGTCCAGTGGCGAGAGAGGTGTGTTGAAGTCTCCCATGATTATGGTATGGTGGTCTATTAGACTCTTGAACTTGAGAAGAGTTTGTTTGACGAACATAGCTGCACCATTGTTTGGGGCATAAATATTTATGATTGTTATGTCTTGTTGGTGTATGGTTCCCTTAAGCAGTATGTAGTGTCCCTCTTTATCCCTTTTGATTAACTTTGGCTTGAAATCTATTTTATTTGATATGAGTATGGACACTCCTGCTTGTTTCCGAAGTCCATATGAGTGATATGATTTTTCCCAACCTTTCACCTTCAGCCTATGTATGTCTTTTCCTATCAAATGCGTCTCCTGTAGGCAGCATATTGTTGGGTCTTGTTTTGTGATCCATTCTACTAGCCTGTGTCTCTTAATTGGTGAGTTTAAGCCATTAACATTTAGGGTTATTATTGAGATATGGGTTGTTCTTCCAGCCATATTTGTTTATTTCTGTTACTAAACATGGTTTGTTTTCCTCTTTGATTATTTTCCCCCCCTTTACTGTCCTACCTCCCACTGTTGGTTTTCATTGTTATTTTCCATTTCCTCTTCCTGTAATGCTTTGGCGAGGATGTTTTGAAGAGATGGTTTTCTAGCTGCGAATTCTTTAAACTTTTGTTTATCGTGGAAGGTTTTAATTTCATCTTCCATCCTGAAGCTTAATTTCGCTGGATACACAATTCTTGGTTGGAACCCATTTTCTTTCAGTGTTTGAAATATGTTATTCCAGGATCTTCTAGCTTTCAGAGTCTGTGTTGAAAGATCAGCTGTTATCCTGATTGGCTTACCCCTAAATGTAATCTGCTTCCTTTCTCTTGTAGCTTTTAAAATTCTCTCCTTATTCTGTATGTTGGGCATCTTCATTATAATGTGTCTAGGTGTGGATCTCTTATGATTTTGCACATTCGGCGTCCTGTAGGCTTCTAGGATTTGGGATTCTGTCTCATTCTTCAAGTCTGGGAAGTTTTCTCGTATTATTTCATTGAATAGACTGCTCATTCCTTTGGTTTGGAGCTCTGTACCTTCCTGTATCCCAATGACTCTTAAGTTTGGTCTCTTAATGTTATCCCATATTTCTTGGATGTTCTGCTCATGGTTTCTTAACAGTCTTGCTGAGCTGTCTATGTTCTTTTCAAGTTGAAATACTTTGTCTTCATTGTCTGATGTTCTATCTTCTAAGTGTTCTACTCTGCTGGTAGTATTCTCAATTGAGTTTTTAAGTTGGTTTATTGCTTCCTGCATTTCTAGGATTTCTGTTTGTTTGTTTTTTATAACCTCTATCTCCCTGTATAGTTGATCTTTTGCTTCCTGGATTTGTTTGTGTAATTCATTGTCGAAGTGATCTTTCATTGTCTGATTTTGCTGTCTAATGTCTTCCTTGAGACTCCAGATCATCTGAAGCATGTATATCCTGAATTCTTTATCTGACATTCCATCTGCTGCAGCTATTACCTCTTCTAAAGTTGAGTTGACCTGCATTGCTTGTGGTCCTTTCTTTCCTTGTCTTTTCATACTGCTCGCGTTTCTTTCTGCTTGGTGAAACTGTTGTGTTTTTGAAATTTTCCCCCTATATATTTATATTGCTCTTGTATACTTGAAAAGTCTTGTTTGCAGGGGCGGGCAGCGGCTGTGCTCCTCCTCCAATTGGGGTGATCTGTCTACCACGCTGATGGGCCACTGGGCCTGTTCTGCTCGTCAGTCGCAGGTCTGCCTACCTTGCAGGTGCGGGCGGCGGCTCTGCTCTGTCCCTACTCCAATTGGGGTGACGTGACTACCACGCCGGCAGGCCGCTGGGCCTGTTCTGCCGGTTGGTCGCAGGTCTGCCTACCTTGTGGGCTCGGGCGGTGGCTTTGTTCTGCCCCTACTCTATTTGGGGTGACGTGACTACCACGCCACCTCACCTGTTCCAGATGCGGGTGGTGGCTCTGCTCTTCCCCTACTCCAAATGGGGTGACGTGTCTGCCATGCCGGCAGGCCGCTGGGACTGTTCCAACGGTCGGTCGCAGGTCTGCCTACCTTGTGGGTGCGGGTGGCGGCTCTGCTCTGCCCCTCTGGCTTGATGACAAAGTGAGAGAGACTCGGGTGTTTGTGGCCACTTTCTTTACCAGGAGACCAACTGTTTCTGTCGCCACTGGTATCGATGAAGTTCTCTCCTCCGCCGCTTTCTGATGACATCAGATCTCTGCCATGTTGGTATCCTATGCGAATGGCAGCATTTCGTTCCCTTTGCCAGGTGACCAAAGCAACGGGTGAGTCCTGACCGGCCCTCACAAGCCCCGTCTCAATCCTGTTGCCACTGCCTATGAAGCCTCAGTTGGTATTTACCTCCACAGTATTCAGCAGGACCCGGACCGAGAAGCAGTTTCCATGGGTTCTTTAGCCCTGGGCCAGAGCAGTTCCGGGAGCTGGAATTCGGCCGCTCCGGGCTCGGTGTATGTTCTGATAGGAGCAGGCTCCAAGAAGCAGTTTCCGCGGGTTCTTTAGCACTGAGCCTGAGTAATTTGTCTGCGAGACGCAGGCGAATGGCAGCCTGAAATTACCTGTTCTATGGCTGAATGAGCTGCGATCAGTCGAAAACAGGGATGGTGACATCCCATCAAAGGATTTTAAACCCATGAGTGACATAGTACTGTGTGCAATTTGTAGTCTCCTCCTACTGCAGGGTGATAATGGATGAAAGAGGTCAAGAGTGGACGCAGAGAGATAAGTGGCATTTGCTGGAGTGCATGTGAAAGACTGGGATAGTTTGCATTAGAGAGAAGGACATGAATCTAGAACGTGTTTGGATCAGATTTGGATAGAACTGAGCAGTAAAAGAGTGAGAAGGGTCAAAGGTGGACCCAGCATTCCTCCTTGAACTGCCAGTGTATGCCATTTTCTGAGAGGCATAAATGGGGTGAATGTGAGCATAGAAAAAGTCATGATCAGCTTCTAATGTATCCAGGTTATCATGAGCACATGTGCATTCCTGTGATGACATCCCTACCTAGGAGCACATCTGAGCAGCTGCTGGAGACCAGTGTCATTAGATTAGAGCTAGACGGTCATCCAAGTCACTAGGATGGCTGGGATCACAAGGAAAGAGCTGGGGGAAATAAGGAAGTCTGGGACACCACATTGTCTGATTCCAACATTTCACGGCTTGGTGCCATGGGCTAAAAAGCCTTTCATGGAAGTAAGAGATAAACCTCATGTCAAGGAAGACAAAAGAAAGAATTTTACAGTGGAGGATACAATCAACAGTACTAAATATCATTATGAGATTGAGCAAGGTAGGGAGTAAACGTGAATATTAGAATTAGCAAAGTGGAATTCTTTGGTGAGAGCAGTTTCAGGGGAATGTGGGGAGCATAAGGACCATGCAAGATGAGGTAAATGGGGAGGTGAGGGTAGATTCTTCTCAAGAAATTGAGATGTGAAAGGGACAAGTTTTGCAATCAGAAGAAAAGGGAGTCCAGGTGAGTACATTATTTTTAAAGTGAGTGAAACTTAAGTCAGAAAGAAGGCAGTAGTTAAGGAGTAGCTACACATGCTTTGGAAGCCATAAGAAGATGGAAGAGAAAGAATTCATCAAGAGAAGGCCTGAGCTTAAGGCAGCTTAAGGCAGGAATAAACTTGGCACATGTGAGGAACAGGAAGATCAGTGTGGTCGGAACATAATGGAAAAGGAGTGGAGAATTAGGCTGCTCACAGTGTCTAGGTGGGATGGCAAAGAGTCTCTATTTTATTTTATTTTATTGGTTGTTCAAAACATTACAAAGCTCTTGATATATCATATTTCATACATTTGATTCAAGTGGGTTATACTCTATTTTAAAAGTGATACTAAGCCATGGGATGGTTTTGTCCTGGGAAGTATATGATATAAACTTATCTGAAAGAATGTATTTCGTGGCCAGCCTCAGATGAAAATCCATGTCCCCTTTTTATGGATACCACTGACTTATGGTCCAACTCTCTTTGAGAGATGTTCTGGACCACACATTTAGAAGGAGATGTGAAGAAGAAATAAACCATATCACTGGAAGAAGGAAACAGGGAAGGTAATTGATAGCATACTATCTGAGATGGTATAACATCAGATGGCAGAAGGATGTCCCTGGTGACATAAGTCATCTCCTTTCTCTTTTCTTCTCAAATCTCACAATATACCTGCCTATTGACAGTGAAAGTTGAAGTCTTTCCTTTGACTTATGAAGCCCAGTGTAAATTGGCTTCCACTCTTATCTCCTCCCATTTCTCCTTTCCAGTCACCCTTTCCAGGTAAGTTCCTGATGCCAAGACTTGGAGCCTCTCCCTTAAGTGTTCTTCCCTTAGGTATCTTTATGATCTGTTGTTCCCTCACTTTATACAGTCATTTACTTAAATGTCACCTTTTCAATAAGACCTCCCCTGAATATCACATCTAAATTTTCAATGCCTTTAACATGTAGTGTCAGGTAATTGCTATGTAGCACAGTGTATATTTAACTTAATCTTGTTTGTTTTCATCTCTCCCACTGAAATGAATGCTTCATGTAGGCAGATCATTTGGTCTGGTTTGTATACTGATGAATTCCTCTCACCTAAAACAAGTAAGTTAGATTTAATTGTGCTTGGAGGCAGTAGTAAAGCTGTATTTGTAACTTTGGCACATAGTAGACACTCAGTAATTAAGTGCTGGGAGAATGAATGTATAATGATTGGCCTTAGGTGGGGAAAAGGACACCTTTTTCATTTGCACAGGATGGGAGCAAGAAGGATGTGTGATTTCAGATTTGTGACAACAATTTTAGGTTGTTTCCGTCTGATAGCTTCTGCTTTCTTTGCGAAGTGGCAAGTGAAGGGGGTTTTGTGGGTAAAGCTCTTAACAAGATAAGGAGTGTGCAGGGAACAGCTATGCAACAGTTATTGGAAAGAAAAGAAGAGGGAACTGACCAGAACAGAGCAAAGTTAATGGGCCATGCTGAGGACAAGACTGAGTCAGGTGACCATGAGTTTATAGCAAGGCTAATGGGCCTGATGGGAAAATGTCTTCCATCAGAAATCAGTAGACCAGGGAGCAGGTATGGAGAGGACAGAGGGTTGGAATTTCCTAGTTGGTATGAGGACTGAATAAGTGACTTCTAGCAATTGGAAAGAAAGTGCTTGAAAAGATGGACCACTAAATCTGCATGGAGAGGAATGTCCAGTAAAGGGGATTAAGAAGAAACCATCAGAGAAGTGGAAGAAACTTGGAATACCTGGGGGGAGAATTTTGAGAATAAGGGAAGATTCAGCAGGGAGCACTGCAGCTGTCCCCTGAATGACCAGCACTATAGATGACATTGGAACTGAGAAATGAGGCCAAGGACATTTATGAGGCTGAGGACCTCTAAGAACTAAAGGATTTTTTCACCTTTGAGGGAGAACTGGGTGGAAACAGTGGAAAGCCTCAGTCCTCCCTCCAATTTTCATAAGTCAAATGAGGAATTTGGGCTAAATGACTGCTAAGTTCCTTCAGCTACTCACATCGTGTTTTCAAGATCTTTTACAAAAGGTATCATTGACAACAAAGAATTACATTCCCCAGAGGAATGTTTTAAAGCTGGATCATTGATGAGGCTGTATAAACATCCTAAAGAAAAGCAACTTTGATCTCACCAATAGACTTCTGTACAATGGGGTAGTATAAACACACACCCTTGGAGGAATGTACTGGGTTCAAACCCCAACCTGCTGCCCTCGCCCACTGTACATCTGTTCCAGGAAGCCCTGAGCCCTTGGGGGCTTTCTGAGACTTGTCCATCAGAAGGGACTGCCATGCAGAGCCCTGAGCTACTGCATGAGGTTGCATGACTGTTGTCCAAAACTTTGTTGGAAGATTTCAGGCAATTAATGGCAGCTGAACTAGATGACCTTGTGGTTATTTTCAACCCAACGAGTCTTGTGTCCTCTGAGGGAGGCCTCATTCCTGTTACTAATTTTGTCATATTTCCTATGGGGATTCTGTCACAGAAGACTTCTGTCCTGGTTTTCACTCAGGTGTCACTCAGCTGGCTGTTCTTTCCAGATTATAGATCCTTCTCTTTAACTCTAGGAGAGGTGAAGCCCTGACCTTGATATGCCAATCAAGATGAGTTTCTCTCTCCACCTAACTAGCATGACGGACAGTTTCCTTCCCCCAGGTATGCTTGACCTCTCTTTTGACCACCATGGGGCTTCTGGACTCAGGGACTAAATCCCTGAGAAGGATGATAAAGGCAGGATCCAAGATCTAATTTGAGAAGAGGGCATGGTTATGCCCCACATAGGAGGTGTCCCATCCTACCATGCTCCTTCATCATGCTTGCTTCAACTCCTAAATGTGCTTTGCACCTGCAGAGTTCTCTGCCTGGGATTCCCTCCCCACAGCATTCCTCAGCCTTCATCCTGCACTTCATTCAGATTATTGCTCAAACACCACAGGAAAAGCCTTCCCCCACTGACTCCTCAGTCTAAAATAGCATCCCCATTACTTTCTATACCCTTATGTTATTTTATTTTTTCCTATTGAGCCTTTATCACCCCCTATTACATACTTATTTCTTCACTAGTGTCTAGTTTGTCTCCCTAAGTCCCTGGAATGAAGCTCTGGAGAACAGGGAGTTTGTCTGTTTTGTTCACTGGTACATTCCCAGTGCCCTACAATAGGGCCTGGGACATGCAGAGGAGATGCTCAGTAAACTCTCTTTATTAAAACAAATAAATAATGAGTAAACTGTGCAAATAATTTCCAAATTACAGCTGTGGAAAGTGCCTCCAAGAAGAAATTACAGAATGCTATTTAAGCACATCTCTGAGGATGGTTAATGGGTACAGAGGTGCCATTGCATAGAGGAATAACTTCTAATGTTCTATAGCATGGTAGAATAACTATGGTTGACAACAATTAATTGTACATTTCAAAATACCTAGTAGAGAGGATTTTGAATGTTCCCAATACAAAGAAATGGTACATGGCTCAGGTGATGGAAATGCCAATTATCCCAATCTAATAATTTTATACCATAATGTACACATATTGAAATATCTCACCCCATAAACATGAATAATTATTATGTATGAATTAAAACTAATTCTTTTTTAAAAAGCACATATCCCAGGGTGTATGCAGGTCCAGGATATAAACAGTGGTCCCTGAAGGGCCTCTTTATTCGGATTGACTTGACAAATAGGTAGGTGGGTGTGGAATTTTCCCCTATTGCAGAGAGGCTTATCCTAGATTCCATTGGACCAGTGCTATTGTCAGCTTCCCCAGATGTGGGGAATGTTAGTTAGTTACCAGTGAGGGGTGCCTATGTAACATTAAATAATTAAAATTAAATGAAATAAAAATGCATTCTCTTAGTCACATTTCAGGTGTAACTTAGTCACATTTTATCTACTTAGTGGTCACATGTGCTAATGGCTACCATACTGGGAAGCAATATTAGACAGAAACTATATCTTTTATTAGTTCCACTGGCAGTGCTAGTCTAGATAGAGTATGTTTCCAACCAGCAATGTGTTAGATGCAGCATGAGGTAATATCCATATTTGACATCTGAAGCCACTGCCATCAATAGTACTGGGGGAGTGTAGAAGAAGAAGAAAGAGAAGGAGGAGGAGAAGGAGAAGGAGGAGGAGAAGGAGGAGGAGGAGGAAGAGAAGGAGGAGGAGAAGGGGATGAAGAAGAAGAGGAGGAGGATAAAGAGAAGGAGGAGGAGAAGGAGAAGATGAAGAAGGAGAAGAAGAGGAGGAGGAGTAAGAGGAGGAGGAGAAGAGAAGAGGAAGAAGAAGGAGAAGAAGAGAGGAGGAGTAAGAGGAGAAGGAGCTAGAGGGGGAGGAGAAGGAGGAGAAGAAGAGGAAAAGAAGAGGAGGAAGAGGAGGTGGAGGAGGAGGAAGAGGAAAGAGAGAGAAAACCTGCTTACTAATGACATCCATGGAATTTGCCACAGCATCTTTCATGTTATCTCTCTATCCTACACCTGCCCTTTACCCTAAGAACCTCCTCTTATTCCAGTGCTGGTCCCAGATAAAGAATCTAAGAAATGGTGGCTCTGGTTTATACACTTTTTCTACCACAAGGAGAAAGGTGAGATGCCTTTAATACTGTCTGCATAGGATGAACAAAGTGAGATCTCACTCAGACCTTGGATGGAATCCTGTTTGGAACTAGTGACATCACTGCCAAGAAATGAAAAAGTAGGGTGTGTTGTCCCCTTTTCAGGTTAAAGGATAGTATCCTCAAGAGAGAAATTGTAGACAAAGAGGAGCCCTTGAGCCTCCAGAGCAAGATATCTAGGGAAGGATCAGAAATCTGTACTTCATAAGCAGGCTGTTTTAGGATTCTTGCTTTCTCTATTTGTTCCTCTTTTGTACCTTAGTTTTTTCTTTTCTGACAGGTTTAGCTGTACTAAGGATAACCAGGGACAGAAGGTTTTTGTCCCCATTCGTGCCAGGCATTCAAGGGGATGGAGTCATTTCTGAGAACAGGTTAGTGGCAGAGAAACTTGATGTAAGTCCCGGGGGGAAAGAGAAACTCTGTCAGATAATATTGGATCCACTTGCTGAATTATTTCTTCCTGCCTGGGGCTTCATCTTCTAGGGCAGAAAGTTAGATGTTTTAATAGAAGTGATAACAACAGGCTCTAGACCTGAGGTCTGGCACTATACCTGTGCTGCAGGTAACCAGGGTGGCCTGTGCAAATTGCATATTTGCATATTTTTCAGGACCTGATAATATTACCAGAAATGAAGAAAACCCAAGGATAGAATTATTAACATACATTTGAATTGCTTGTCATCTCCCATTTGTAATAATAAAGAAATTCTACCTCAAATGTTCCTCTTGCTAATGTTAATTCTTATTTTCCTTGAATAAATGTAGGATAGATTTTCCCAAGCAGTTCAGCATGTAATATTATTGGTGACTATGTATCAATATGCTCATCTCCAGGATTATTTACAAACAGTGAATTCTGTGTCTGCAACAGCCTTTGTTATAGGTATTGTCTCCCACACCCCTAACTAGACAGCCCTCCTGGTGTCACTCCAACAACCAAGGAGCAAATAGTAAAAATGAACCATCAATCAATATAATTCTAGCCTTTTCTTTTGCACAAAAAACTTCACTTGGCTGATGATGACTGACATAAAAGCTAAATCCATCTGCTTTATCACTTCTCTCCAAAAGGACAAGTCTGAGAGGTAGGAAAGAGGAGAAAATATGTAGGATTAGTCTCACATTTAGCCACTGGTCTACTGTTGTACTAATAATCTATCCGTGTAGGAAGTCGACTGCTATTTAACACAAGTTTGGAATAAAATGTAGCAATGTTAATCATAAGTCAGGTTTTTGGGGGTAGGAATTTTGGACTATCCTGTTTAATATTATGAAAACCGTATTAAAATAGGGTCTGAGAGCGTGGCTCGCTCATTCATTTATTAATTCATTGGACAAATATGTATTGAGTATCTATGCATACTGAATATGGAGGACATCAAGGTAAATAAGACAAAAATGGGTGAATTTTATAATATGGTGGAGAAAACAGATGTATTAAACAAACAAGTGAAATGGATGTTGCCAGAACAGAAGCAAAGAATGTTTTGAGAGCTTATTGCTGGACTAGGAGAGGCCATGGTGTTGGTAGTGATTGATGGTGGGGGCCTCTTTCTGGGGGAGCAGACATTTAAGATGGTACACAAAGGGTGAACGGGATTTAGATAGCTGGAGGTAGGGTGGTGGGATTGACAGACAAAAAGGCCTATGTGTAAGTCCCAGGGTAAGAGTAAACAAAGAACATTTCAGGAATCAAAATAAGACAGAATGGCCTGTTCAGAGAAACAAGGGAGTAAATTGTCACAGAATGAAACTGAAGAGGTTTGGAAATAGTCAGATCCTTGTAAACCTGTAATGATGAAAAACTAAAAATTATGCCAAAGTAAATAGGAAGACAAAGCCTTTTAAACACAGAATGCAGTGCTTTAGAAGGAGCTTTGTGAGTGCAGCAAGAATTATTAGGAGACTATAAAAACAGAGGCATGGGTCTAGCACACTGGCTCATATCCTGGTTCAGCTAGGAGGACAGTGGCTCGGGCTAGATTAGAGCTGCGGCTATTTAGAGAAGTGGTGAGGTCCAGCTGATATCCAGGAGAAGAATTCACAGTGCTTAAAGATTGATGAGATGGAAATATTGGGGAAGGCAAAGAAGGTACAAGGATGAGTCTCTAGTTTCCGGTGTCAGGTGATGAGATGGGTGGTGGTGCTCTGCATGCAGTGGAGAAGGCAAACATGGGGGAGTTGGAGAACTGTGATAAGTTTAGTTGTAGGAATGTCCAATTTAAAATACTTATAGAACATCCAAACAGAGACACCCAATAGTTAGATTGATATCTGGTGCTCAACAGAAAATAAGAGTGAATATCTATTCCATTTTTATCTCTAGTCTTTGCTACTCACTTAAACAAAGAAGCATGGTATATATAATGGCTAGGGAAAATTACTTGTGAAAATGGACCTATCCTTTAACTTCCCAGTTCAACCTCTGGGAAATTATCCCCAATAAGTTATCTAGGGAAAGAAAAGAACCATAGAATCCTGACTTATAATTTCAAATATTTGGAATGATTCCATGTTCAAAATTAGTTAAATAAGTTATAATTAAATTAGTTGCAGTATACCAATGAAATAGAACATGATACAGGTACTAAAAAGCAGGAATTTTGGTTATTTTATACCAGTTTATAAAAAGTGTTTTGTCTTTAAAACTAAACAGCAAAATTTAAAGATGTATTTGTGCTACGATTATGGTTTTCTAAAAATGATCACATTTGGTCAACTCCGAAAAGGGTACTTGATTAAATAAAAATATTTGACTTGCTAAGAGATGGAATTAAGGTGATATTTTTCCTTCTGACCTGTTAAAGTGGTTTTTTTTTGTTTGTTTTTTTGTTTTTTGGTAAAGTAAACATGCTAAACAACTATGAGAAACAAGGCTTTGTTCCTGTTTTGGTTTTGGTTTGGAAGCAAATGAGTTTGTATCTCAGATAAACTTAGGCTCTATCTTGCTGAGCCGGGGTTGTGGAGTTCAATAGTTGTGCGTAGCTGGATGACATTTGTCAACAAGAATTTCATCTCTTTGATCTGCCCGCTATTAACCAGGAACCTCATTTCTGAGCCCATCCTAGTTTCTTCACCAGAAAAGAAGCTGATGCACCTTGGAGTACATATGTGTCTCCACCAGTTTCCCGTGGACAATCTTTTAGCCTCAGATGTTCTTTCATTCCAATTGCCTTCTATTCTCAGGAGACTGAACCCATGATTGATCTGTTTTCATTCTTTTTTCTGTTCCTGACTCGCCTTAGGAACCTAGTAAGAATTAATGTTCAAATGTCCAGGACAGAAATTTTATTTAATGTTTTTATCATCTCCTTCATCAAAGAGCCTCTCATTAAATATTTGCAAATGATCCTAAAGATGAAATGCCAACAGTTTCCAAAAGAGAGGAACTCAGTAGGTTCTGAATGCCCTGTTACCATTTTTGTCTATTCAATTATATTTTACCCTTTGTGAGCCACAGGGGACACAAGGGTCTTTGCTCACAGGGAAATCAGGTATAATGACAGTATCAGTAACAGCTGAGAGAGAATGCAAAATTCTTGGGTCAGATGTCATCCAGAAATAGGTTGTGAGCAAGACCACTGTGCTGGCAGGATCCTTTGTTTCTCCAAAAACAGAAGCAATGCCTGAGAACTAGTAGAGAAAATGAACTCCAGTGGCAAGGACAGATTTCACGCTTCTGAAATAAGCTGGGCTATGTGGCAAAGAAATCAATGCCAATGAAATAATGGAACATAAACCCTCAGAGGTAAAAGAGCTCTTTTCATTCTGGGATGAAAAAACAAAACCAAGCAAAAATGGATTTAAAATGTCCTTGTCTTGTGTTTATGACAAATGGAGAATTAAGCAGATTGGCTGGGTGGGTTCCCTTGGAAGAGATAAAATGGCTAAATATTCTAGATGCTCCCTTTCTTTTCTAGGGCAGCCGTTAAGTAAGGGGCAATGGATGTCACAGTGGGATGGTGAGGAGAGAGAGGGGATCTCCACAATGGAACCAGGCAGGCCATTGCTGCAGGCAGAATGTCTGCTCCAAACACTCCCTTCCCAAGCAGGGTACAATTTCACGTATATCTTCTAGGATGGGATGTTCTCTTGGGAGATGGCAAAAGAATACTTGCAGTTTTGAGAGCTTTTGTGTTTTCTCGGATTGAATGCAATGCCCCCATAGAACAGCTTCTTGGGTATGTGATTTACAGTTGACAAAGGGTGGTATAATGTTTTGAAAATTCCCAATGGCCTTATTGAAGTTTTTAACTTTGTATTTTATAGTCATTTGTGATTTCTAGAAGAGTTACAAATATAATACTGAGAATTCTCATGTACCCAACATTCAGTGTCCCCTAATGTTCACATCTTACATGGCCATGGCACATTATTCAAAACACAGAAGTTAAGGTTGTTACGGCCTTTGTTCATATTTCACCATTTTAACAAATGTTCTTTTCCTGTTTCAGTCTCCAGTTGAGGTCCCACATTATATTCAGTTGTCTGGTCTCTTTTGTCTTTTCCAATCTGTAATAGTTTTTTCTCCATCTTTCCTTGTTTGTCTTGGCTTTGATATTTTTAAGGAATACTGGTCAAGTATTTTGTGGCATGTCCCTCAATTTGTTTGTCTAATGTTTTATTTTTTAGTTGTAGTTGGACACAATACCTTTATTTTATTTATTTATTTTTATGTGGTGCTGAGGATTGAACCCAGGGCATCGCACATGCTAGGCAAGCGTTCTCCCGCTGAGCCACAATCCCAGCCCCTAATTTTCTTATAAATGATTAAATGGGGATATGGATTTGGGGGAATCCGACTAAGACAAAGTGTCCTTCTCATCATATACATCAGAGTGTACATGATGGCAGCATGACCTATTACTGGTGGTATTAACCTTGAACTGGTTATAGTGGTATCTCCTAAGTCTCTCCACTGTAAACTTATTGTTCTTCCCTGTTTAGACTTTCTTCTTTAGAAGATAGCCCTTAATTTCAGTTTCTACTCAAGAAGAGAGAAATAGGTTCCATCTTCTGAGTAGTGAAGAATTTGTTGTCATATGCCAAAAACACCACAGAGATTAATAGATATTTGGGGGGCTACTTGGAGGCCAGATGATTTTATTATTTTAAAAATAAATGTAGTTGTTTCTTTCAGACCACAAAAGTATACAGTATAAAACCTAAATCTTACCTGTCTCATAAAACCCCAATCTTGCAATCACTAGATATTATCACTATATATTATTATTATATATAGACACACACAAATACATGTACACACACTTCATATTTATATGTATATATAAATTGTGTGTGTTTATTATTTGACAACTGCCTTCTTAAACTGAGTACATTGAGAACACACTTTTATGCCAAGTTATATTTAGGAAGACTACACAGTATGACGTGACTCATTCATCGCCTAGCTCCTACCAGTAATGGGTATTTAAGATCAATACCATTACCAAGGATTTGAAAACATATTGGATTCTAATTTAGAGCCATGTAACAGGAGAAATAATCTAGATTGAGGTCATATGTGCTGAGACCAGGCTTAGAGTCACAGGCAGTGAGCAATCCTCTGGATCCCAAACACTACATCCTTCACTTTCATCTCCCACCCTCTCAGGCAGAGACCAAAACCACACATCTTCCACAGTGAAATCTAGACATTTACACATTCTGGAATGCCATCTTAAGTCTCATTCAAAAGCGATTGCTTTTCACTGACTTAATGAAAAATAGATAAATAAAAGAGAAAGAAAAGAAAACCTGAATGCTCTCTGGGAGGTTACCCATTTGGTGACCATTAGAACTTATTTATGCCATCAGCCCAGGAGAACCAGCAAAGCCTGGCTGGGTGTGACAGTCTCTACAGCTGTCTCTCTCCCTGGGCTCCCCTCTTCAGGATTCCAGACAAGGGTAAGAAGTAACTGAGTGGCCCTTGTGCTATTGAAGAGCTGATGGGTAACTAACTAAATAACTCTCTGTTTCTGAGGTAAACACAGTTGATTTAGGGTTTGGGTCTTAATATCTTACCCAAAGGCTCATGTATTAAAGGTTTGGTTGCCAGCCTGTGGCACTGTTGGGAAGGAGGTAGTGGAACCTTTGGAGGCAAGGCCTAATGGAGAGAAGATAGGTCATTAGGGCTGTGCCTTGAAGGCAGTTTGAGACCCTGGTCCCTTTGCTCTCTCTCTTTTTTGCTTCCTTACCATTTTGCGTTGAGGAGCTTTGCTTTGCTACATGCTCCCTGCCATGATGTTCTACCTTACCACAGACCCCCAAGCAATGCAACCAGCTGAACACGGACTGAAACCTCTGAAACCAAGAGCCAAAATAAATCATTCCTCATTGTAAGTTGATTTTTCTCAAGTATTTTCATCACAGTGATGGAAATAAAATACGATTGATTTTGGTGTTGATGCTAATAGGATCAAATTGACCTATTTAAAAAATAATGTCTTGACACACATGGCCATTTCTCTGTTCTTTTGGGTACATTTCAGGTGACCAGAGAGAACTTTGCAAATGGCATCCAAGCAGTTTCAGAGTTAGCTGGAGGCTTGTTAACAAAGGTTGCTGAATTCCATCACTAGGGTCTCTGATTCAGTAGGTCTGGAATTTGTGCATCTAACAAGTTCCCAGGTGATGCTGGTACTTTTGGCCTCTGACTGTACTTTGAGAATCACTTCTATAGACGAAGCTATTTGTGTAGTTTATTTTCTGCGTAGGTTGCAGTGCTGACTAAGTGGATGTAACGATCTAAGAATGCAACACCAGGACAAAAAATTCAGTCTGCCTTGCTACGATTTCATTCTAATTAACATCTGCTCTCTCTTGGGCTCTCTGAAAAACATCTTTTGATGCTTGTATTTGTAACCACCACCAAAATGAGCTTGATGCAAAAATCCACTCAATTGCCAAATATTTTATTTGTGAGGACAAAGGATTTTCCTTTTTACTCTAATTTGAGAGTGGTTTCATTTTTGTCTTCAGTGGTGGCTTGGTCCTATGTTGTGTTCTCTCCCACATCTGCTAGCTGAGTATTTTCTGGTCTTTTCTTACCTTCTACTCTTCAGAATCATGATATTCTAGGGCTTGGACTAGTCTTATGGTTTAGGGATCTAAGGTAGTATAAATCTGTGGCTTCTGACATCTGAGACTGAAGGCTTAAGGGAAAGAATTTGGGAAAATGCTAAGACTTTGGCATTCTTCAGGGATCTAATCCAAGATCTTTGGCAATTCTCAAACTTGAAAAATCCAAATTCAGTTTTTCCCCTCATTCTTTGCTTAGTGGGGCACACTGGACTGTAGCTCCAGGGGAATGATCCAATAGAACAGCAGCAGAAAAATACCTTAGGAAAGCAATAAAAAGATTTCAGCAGAGATGGGAAGTTGGGGACAGGAGGATGGTGTTTCTAGCCTATATCATTAAGAAATGAATGGATGCCAAAGAGGGCATGATAAAATAATGTAAGACATTAAATGATTCCTTGCTTGCTCCATGATCATTCTTTTAGAGGGAAATGCAAACATGGGTTGGAAAGGGCTAAGTTATTATCCTATGTTTTAGTGCAAAAACAAAAGCAGTACCTGTTTGGGCTACAGAAATAGCCGATACGGAGCCAAGAGCATTGTTTGGTATTGGCCCGGGCTGGGCTAGTGCCCAGTGTAGATAAGAAGGCTGAGGCCAAAAGTTGGTAAGACAAGTAGGAACAGGACTGTGGCTCCTGACTGTCCAGACAGGTGAGGGTGTGGAGAGGATTACCTTTTTTGTGGCCTCATAGGTGTGCTTGGGTACAGAGGGAACGTGAATGCATGTGTGTATGTGTGATGTGGTTAGAGAGCCACTGCAGATGTGGAGCAAGCAAAGGTGTAATCACTAGGCTGCCAGATAAAACACAGAACAGTTAAATTTGAATTTTAGGTACACAATACACCAAGAAATTACTTAACTACAATTTAATTGTGTGTCTTGTATCTTTATTTGCTAAATTTTCTAACCCTAAATTTAGTAGACAGAGGTCAGAGAAGGTAGGTGGTGGCAGCCCAGCAAGGTAGGAGGCATCCTTTTGGGTTATGTTTCAGGAGCTGAGCTGCCTTTGGAGCACTGCCCAGCCCACATGTCACTGTCACTGGGTAGTACCAGGCAGTCCACTGCCACCAAGTCAGAGTGAAAGCTATAGGCAGCAAACCTGTGTCCAGATCAGTTTTGCTGTTGATTTCAAAAAGCAAGGAAGTACTGGGGTCAAGGAGGAGACCTTAGGCAGAGACTATAGGTGTGAATTCTCCTTAGCTAGCTGGTAAGTGTGACCCTGCAGGGGCAGAGGCAGAAAGGAAACTATTACTCAGAACCAGCTATTTTCTGTTGGCTCCTGCATTCATTTCTATAACAACCGCTATGAAATAGGGAACTGGTAGTACCTATTCATTCCCTGGTACCCTACTCCTTATGAAAATCTGCTTCACTTTTCTTCTTTCCCTATCCCTGTACATATATCCAGAGCTAGAACATGGAACACAGCAGCTCTAGTTTTTGTGTAAATCTTATTGTTCAAACTAAAGAAACTCTTAGAAACTCTCCTGAAGCTTTGGAATAGAATACAGGATTGAGCCTCTTAATTATAGGAAGAACGTAAGTCAGATGGATTCAGAGCCTGGTCTGCCACATTAGGTGGCCAGACTGGGTGCACCTTGTTAATAGTGCAGAGGAAGCCAGATACAAATGATTGGCAGTTTCCTAGTTCCTGCTAGACTCACTTGAATGTCTTACAACTGGCCTTGCTGAGCTGTCCTTTTATAATTCATCCCAACTTTGTCTTTTTATTCTCAAAGACTTTTTATTCCTCATGACTCGTGTGCTATAAATTAGTAGTTGCCATCAACTATCATATCATAAATAAACAGTAGAACCTAAAGTTGATCCCAACCTGGCTGACTTCCCTGCCCGTGCCCTGACTGGTCCTGACATGCTAGCTCTCTCTGAAATATCTTGCTCAGTCCCTTTCTCTTGACATGGTAGATGATGGGTATCAAGTCAGAGTGAAAGCTATAGGCAGCAAACCTGTGTCCAGATCAGTTTTGCTGATGATTGCAAAAAGCAAGGAAGTACTGGGGTCAAGGAGGAGACCTCAGACAGAGACTATAGATGTGAATTCTCCTTAGCTAGCTGGTAAGTGTGACCTTCTTGGGAAGCCCACAGAAACAGCAAATATTTAGTAGAGACAGGGACATAGAAGGTGGAGGAAATGGGTGTTGAGGTCAAATAATTGAAGATGGAAGGCTGCACTAGGCTTGTCCAGCCAGTAAGACTAGACTCTTCCAGTCACATGGCCATAGGAAGGCACAGAGCTGATGAAAAAGGTTGGATGACTGAGTCCTGGTTCTCAGGCTCCTGGAAACTCAGATGTTTTAAGTGAGGGAGCATCAGGGTCAGTGTAGGAGCTTGAATACAGATGTTTCCCAAATGGTGCCACTTGCCAATGATTTCCTATAGAAGCAGGAGAACACCTGCTGTAACACTGGCACTGTGTTAGGCACAGGATACAGCAAGGGCATCATGCTAAAATGGTTCCTGTCCACAGGACCTTCCAGTCTAGGAGGAAAGGATGTAGGAAGCAAAGAATTTAATTAATTAGGTTATTAATGCAAGTGAGCAGCACAATGTGAAGAAGTACAATATGGGTAGGGAAGCCAAGCATATCTGTGAGGTAACCACCCCAGTGGCTTAGCATGTCCCAGTCCAGAGGGAGCTCTGGTCCTCCCAAAGCAACAGCTATAGACCCTTTAGATAAAGCTGCACAATTTGTCTCCAGAGTCAAGAAAGACCCATTTGTGTAGATGGACTATTAGTCCATTAAATGAGAAAGGAGAAAGTGCAAAGTTAAATTTTGGATTTCATCTATGATGGTTGAGGTCCTTTGGATGTTGGTCAAGGCATTCAAAATCAATCATTCAAAACCAATTCACCTAATGACTAACTGCTGAATGATCAAAGTACTAAAACTGGTTAGATACATTATTTACCTAGACATGGAACAGTTTGTGATAGCCATCGTGTGGGCAAGGGTAAGCAAGGTCGGGGCTGAAGATGGGGGCTCAAAGTAGAAGCAGTAGAAGATGAGTAGGCAGACACAGAGCATGAAGTCCCAGAGTCAGAGAAAGTGGCAAGCTATATTAGAGAAAAAGTCACTCCATTTGCATATAAAACTTCTAGCCTTCCAGAGATTCTAGGCATTTAAAATCCAAAGTCTAGAGAAAATTGACTTTCAACTTAGAAGAGTCTGACCTCATAACTAAGTGAAACACATGGTCAAGTGACAGCCTCAGAGAAGACATGGCTAAGTCAAAGCTTGGGGAAATCCTGTTGTGTGATTAGTTCCCTCAGCAAAGAGATTATTGGAGAAATTAATTTTTTGGCAGATCAATTAATAAAAGAGTTGGTGGTTCAGGGTACTGTCTTCTTTTCCATTTGATTTGGTGAATTTTTTGGTTAGGCCTTTTTTAGATGCAAGTAACAGAAATTCAGAAATGGCTTTTTCAAAAGTAGTCATCTATTGGAAAAATAAGGGAATAGCCTACAAAGTTGAAGGAAAGGAACCAGCAAACAACAGGGCAGGAAGAGCTGCAGTGGATCCACATGAGCTCCTGTCAGTGGCTGGACTCATGTCTGCCCATTCTTGCCCATGACACTGCCTTTTCCTATGAGGCACTGATAGGTCCTGGGCCTCACATCCCATAGCTCCCACACCCAGAGTCTGCCCAGGGCTGGTTTGAAAATTGTAAGGAGCTTCTCTGACCAGACTGAGTAAGATGCCCAGGAGCAGGTGGAGTCAGTTTCCAGAAAAGGGTGATGTCTTAAAGAGATGTCTCCTCAAGGCCTTGTGAGAAGCCAGGAAACCTTACCCTTTGTACCAACAACACAGTTCTTGTTGAGATGAAAGGGCAAAAATAGCCAACTTCCCAACGTAACAGGCCCTCAAGTCTCTTGACTCCAACTGCCAGCTATGATAGAGATCTCTGCTCCACTATTTACTCGGAGGGCAGCAGAGTGTCCCAACCCTCAGCTCAGTGGACAGCAGATGGACATTGCTAGTGGGAATGGAAAACCTACTGGTCAGATTGAGCCCCACTTTGAACACAGCAATGACAATTTAATAAATTCCACAGGGTCTTCATGTGATGGGGATGAAAAGAGGAAGAGGGCCAGGGACCCAGCTGAGGATTCCTATAGAGTTCTGCAGAAATCACGGCTGACTACCAGGCCTGAGTCTGGCCCTCAGAGTGGGCAGGTGTGCTGTCTGCATAATGCCCTTGATCTCCAAGAGGAACAGCGAAGAACCAATCAGGTGCTAGTCTCCTGCCAACGACTCCATTAGCCAGCTCTGGTGGCTGCTTCTGAAGTGGCTGCCTCTGGCTCTGCTCACTCTCCTGTTCTCTGAGGACATATGGGCCAGGCAGGGATCAACAAGGGAACATCTGGCACAGGAACAAATCAAACAGCCCCAATGACTAATTTAGGAGTGTTGCCTCTTCATTGTTCTTTCTGTGGCCCCATGCAAAGGTCACCTAGGGTGGCAGGCACAGAGAAACCACTTTCCACCTTCAGCAGTTCCCAGGATCCAACATATTTCCCTTAAAAACGAATCGATAGCTTCTTCTTTGAGGGTAGAGACAGCAGCTACCTATCACAGAATTCTGAATTCTCCCTGCATAGTTAGCTCTTCCTGGTCAGCCCCTAGATACCCCTGTTTCTTATTAGCCATTTATCATCTTGGCTCTGAAGTCTCTCTTAAAAGAAAAAAAAAATCTACTGAATTCAAGTGCAACATGTTCTATTTCTGCAACTGAGCTTTTTCTCCTTTTGGTTCAAATAAAAGAAATAGCAAATATTAAAGAGCATGAGAGAAAAAGCACAAATGCCTGGACTGTTAATAGAGAAGATTGCCTGTGGTTCAGATTTTGGTGGTTTATATAATAGCTTCAAATGCTGGTGAAGAGAGGGCTCAGCCTTGCCAGAAATCATCTTTAAATTCAATATCCATTTTCTTTTAAATTATCTTTAATGGCACATTAGAACCATATAATTTTCAGCCTAAATGAGGGATTGGTAGGATATCTGGTCCTACTCATTTCCACTTTGGGGGTCAGGATCACACATCAGATAGCTTATTTGCTAAGTTCTCTACTGGAAATGACACACCATTCCTGGAGGATTTATTCTAACGTGTTAAATATGTGCTGTGGGAAAAATCCAGTGTCTTGTGTTTGACTCTCTGCATCCTAGCTTGATGTTGGCACCCTGCCAGTTGTCAGGGTCGCAAATCCACCTGCCTCACCTCCTCATTTGGCTTCCCACTCCCATAACATGCTCATGGGTGTTGTGGGTGCCCTGAACCATGGGCTGGAAGGGTCATTTCCTATTGATGGTCAGTCAGAATTACTTGTTCCTCAGAAACACCTAGAAATAAACTCCCGATCCTCCTCTCAGGGGAGAGAACCTATTCCATTCCCATTAAATTCACAAGGAAAGCAAATTTAGTTTTCTGTGCTATTTTTTCCTGCTGTCCCCCTATCTCCCAGGAGAGATTCTGCAGTTACTCTACTGGTTATGCCACTGGATTTATCTATTGTAGCACTGGACCCTGTTCCCTCCCTTCATTAGCAGGGATTGGAATCCTTTGAAAGTCAGGCAGCCCCAGCAGCTGGATGTCACTGGAGTGATAAGAGAAGTAGATTCTAGAATAAAGCTTAGTTATGAACTTGTTGCATGCCCAGCAACAAGTTACAACTCTGGACCTCAGTCTTCTAGGACATTCTGTGTAGACCTTCTGATTTGGCTATAACACAGGTGAAGATAGGTAACAGATTCAGGGAAAAGGAAAAACAGGAAAAGCTATCCTGGCTAGGTAAGGTGATGACAATGGACCAACATGTATTTGGAGGCCTTTGTCCCAATGTCCAGAGCAGCCCACTCTGTCTTCCCCATTCCAAGTGGCTCAGACATGTTCATGAATCAGACTTACAAGGATCACCTCTGTGACTGGGAGGAATTGGAACTTGGTAAGAAGACAACGTAAGGCACTGTCTGGAGTCTGTTCCTCTTGGTTGCATGAATCCCCATTATGACTGTCTGATGATGGCAGTATGATCATTTGTCTAGTAATTACAAAGCATTTTCATTTTACTGCCTCTCTTAATGTTCCCAATAACCCCGTGGAGTAAATATTATTTCCCCTATTTTAGAGATGAAAAGCCTGAGGTTTAGAAAGGTTAATGACCTGTTAAATGATGCTCAGGTACTAATGGGTAGAGTTGGGATGCAAAGCTAGGACTTTTGACATCAAGAATGGCATTGTCCATCTTTCCACACTTTGCTCACAAAGGCCTGGGTTTGGAGGATAAATCTCAGAGGGTGGGGGAAACTGAGACAGTGGTGCTCAGAACCCCTGCCTCCATCAAAATATCTTTGTTGGTGTCCTATTTTATATTTATACAACTCCAAGCTAAATTTGGTTTGGAACAAAATGTTTCTGGTCCTAAAAAGGAAAGTTCCTGAGACACAACAGTATTCCACAGCAGTGTTGAGATGAAGCCTTTCATCGGTCCCTCATTCAGTGCTCGGAGAATGCTTCATCCTTTGTCCCAACAGCCCTGGCTAGGAACGCCCTCCCTCAGAGCGGCTGACCACAGATGCCCTTTCTTCATTCCAAGAGCCACGTTCTGTTTTCAGTGGGTCCTTCACAAGAAAAGTGTTCTGTGGCCAAGGTAACTGTCAGCAAGCCAGGTGTTGTTCAGCCCAGACAGGCCTCTTTTTTATCCTTACAAGAATTGGACCACATGTTCCAACTTGCCTCATAAATACAAAAAGAAAAGGCTAGCTTCCATTTTAATGAGAGGAAATAATTACATGTCACACACCGTCTAAGCAATTTTGTATTTGCTCTAACTGTAATGCTGACGTTAGCATTCAAAGACGCTGCTCATACTGTGTACAGATGTTGGGTTTATAGACTGTCATGTTCCTCGTGGCCACAAGATGTCAGGCAAATATGGTCATGGGATGTAGGTGTAGGAAGGTGCCTTGGATCCTGAAAATGCCATTGATGAGTTCATTACCTGATTAAAATCCTTCCAATAAGCTTGTTGGAAAAGCCTAGGGAAAGTCTGTGAAATGTGTCATATTGTTATCCTGTTGATGGAGACACTGAACACCACTAGCTGGTAATCAGATTAAGATCAACAAATATTGATTGTACATGCTTGCACGATTAAATCCTGAATAATTAAAGGCCACTGAGTTCCCCAGCTCTTGCTCTGGCTTGTGTTACCATAAGCAACGTGTGCTGTGTTTACCGAATACCACAATAACTTATGAAATTAGTTGCCCTTGAAAGTTTCTATGATAATTGGATAAAATAAAGAAACAGATTTCAAGTTAACAGTTATCATATCATTGTGAGAAATTTTATATACTGAAGATTCTTACATTAAATAAAGCCATACATCTAAACATATACATGTATGTAATATAAATCTATTCACATGATAATTGGGAAGATGCATGAATTAATGGTTGGTAGAACACACCATGCCTTGCTATGCTTTTAGTCTCTTGACTGACTTTCTATAGTACTTTCCTTGGGTTTGGCAGCAGGAAGCAATAATGACAAGCAAAGGTTGGGCTCAATCAATACATGGTTATTGAGTTCCCACAGAGGGTTAGGTGCTGGTGACGATACAGCAGACCTAGAGGGCATGGTCTATGCTTCACTCTTCTTTCCTTTTATTTATCCTCCTCTGGTTTTCTGTTCTGCTTCTTAACCCTTCAAATGCTCCTTATTGCTAGACCAGATGATGAGAGGATGAGCCTTTAATCATTTGCTTTTTTAAAAATTTATTTATTTTATTTTTTAATTCATTTGCTTTTGAGAACACAATGGCCTCCTCCTGTGAAAGACAGATTTTAAAATAGTTCTTACCTCTCTGATAGGAAGGTGTGATCATGGAGCACACAAGTCAGAAAATCCTGTTACAGAAGTATGGTGTTGATGATGTAATAAAGTAAATGTGCTATGGAGGGATTCATTCTGCTTAGACCTGAGGACATTTGGCACTGTGGAATTTACAAAAATGGTGAATTGGTGTTTACCAAATGAACAGGGATGAGACCTCTAAAGAATTAGAACAAGTAAAGATAAGTGTGTTAGTGTAAAGGTGAAACTGCTATAACCTGCAGTATAGTGACTTGACAGGGTGGAAGTCCACTTATCTCTCAAATAACAGTCTAAAAGTGGAAAGTCAGTCTGGCAAGGTATCTCTGCTCCACAAGGTCATTCAGGGATCATGATCCATCCAACTTGTCATGCTGTAATCCTATAGGCATTTTTCATGGTAGTGGAGATTTAGGTAGTTTGCTGATAAATTCCACTTGTAGGAAGAATAGAGAAGGGATCTAAGGAAAGGTAGTTCCTTTTAATTTAGTGAGGCAGAATTTGAACACTTCATATATCATTGGCTTTGAGAAGAGACACATATCCATCTAGCTTCAAAGAGGGTGGAGAAATATGTTTTTAATAAAATGAAAAAGGGAAGAAAGGAAAATGCATTGTGGGGAATCATAAGCAGCCTATAATAATAAAGGAGTATAGAAGGGAAGAGTGTGTTATGGGATTTATACGTTGTGGAGTGTTTCCAGGTCATGGCTCTGGAACTGGTAAGGCATGACTAGAATGTGTAGATGTTTGAATGCTACATCACTGAAAGCATTTTAATGGGGCCAGTAATGCTGAGCTTTGTGGAGTAGTACCTAGTAGTTGAGAGAGCATTAGGAATGGTTAGACTAGAGGCAGGCAATTGTGATTTTAGATGAGAAAATATGAGACATCACTCAGAGATGGGGTGTCCTGGGGGTGAGTAGATTTAGACCATGATCTGGGCAGAAACTGCTTGATAAATTTCTACTAGTCTTTTCAACTGAAAAGTATTAGCAAACAATATTGAAAGTATTTCTAGTACTAGCAAATTCTTTTCAGTGGAGAACAGAAAATTGTTTCCCCTGTCCCTGGGCACCATTTTTATTAAATGTGTACTTTCTGGAAATCAGAGCAGCATAGTGGAGTCTTTATGGTTGGCCAAGTTGGGACCATGTTCACTATTCGTGAATTCTCACAAAAACCTTGTGGGTTCAAAGCACAGAATATATTGGTCCCTTGAGAGTGTTTCAACTACTCAAGAGCTGGGACAAATAAACCAAGTTCACAGAGATAAAGATGCATAAGCCAGAATCTCAAAGTTAGTTATCTACAAAGAGAAATGCTATGAGCAAGCAGACAGATAACAACCTGACTTTTAACGGATTATCACTAGTTAAAACTGTCAAAAGTTTGCCTTATAGTTGTGGAATTGAGCAAAGGGAATTATATATTTGAAAATTAATTGTGTTAAGCAATCAGAGCTTGATGTATTCATCTCCACAGAAGGAAAGTGGCTACTGGGGTCAATAACCTGGGTTGAACTCACTAGGCATCTTTTTTCCTAGAGAAATATAAGAAGAAATTTCCAAACATGGAAACTCTGGAGTTTCCATCACTATAACCATACAAGGGGGAATTTATAACTAAATATAATAAATGTAGATTCTGATAAGAAGAAGGATCCCTATTTAGGAATTGTTGGGAGTATATTCTATTTTGGAGATGAATCAGAAGTGATTAAAGATGGACAGATCAAAGACTGATCAGGGCTGGAAAGCTTTTACTATGAAAAATTAGGTAATAAAATTTTATATTTTTTGGACCATATGATCATGTCATAACAATGGAACTCTGTCATTGCAGCACAGCAGAAGGCATAGGCAATATGTAAACAAATGTGTCAATAACACTTGGTTTATAAAAATGGGGAGCAAGCTGGATTTATTACACTGGCCATAGTTTTCTGCCACCCCTGCCAGTCCTAAGTTATCTATGTGTTCACAGAACCTTCCTCCAAAGAAGATTCAATAGTATTGATTTTTTTTTACTAACTAAATTTTAATTATGTTCAAGTTTTCCCATCCTGGGTCCCCCCCCCCCAGCTACTGTGGTTGGAATTGAGTTTTTTTTTTTTTTAACTATAAGTGATGAAAATGTTCTCAGTTTATTCCCATAGATATCTGTGGCATCTGCTAAGTGGCACGCCACTGGTTGAATTTTCAGAAGTCAGCCTATTTCTCCCCATATTCTAGAGTAGCAACTCAGTCTATAGATACTTTAAAACCCATTTTACAGGGCTGGGTTTGTGGCTCAGTGGTGGAGCATTGGCCTTGCATGCATGAGGCACTGGGTTCAATCCTCAGCAGCACATAAAAATAAATAAATAAAATAAGGATATTGTGTTCATCTACAACTAAATACATACATAAAAACCTGCTTATATATATTTATTTATATATGTGAACCCATTTTACAGATGAGCAAACCAAGTTAGAGTGAGGCCAGTTAATGGCAGAGCTGAGATTGGGGGCCGAATTCTGCAGCTTCAGATTCCTCATTCTTGGCACTGCATCATGCTGTCCTGGGTATTATTCTAATGCTTTAAGTATAAAATTTGGACAGGAAGGTAAATCTGCTTAGGTCAGTATAATGACAACAGGGCAATGTGGTGATGTGGGAGGTAGAAAATTATTAAGATTTGGGGGCTATAAAAACAAAACAAAACTGAAATGTAAATTTGAGTTCACTGCCTTGCATCCTCTTTGTATCTATAGCAAACATGACCTTTCTGGAACAAAGCAAAGGTGACTTAGTCATGGAAGATGAAGCAATTTTGTGTGACTGTGTGTTGGGATTTTAATCTCTATCCTATATTAGCATGTGTCAGTGACCAGAGACTGCTTCTCACTGTACTGATGAGGGGAATATCACCAGAAACATTACTTAGTTGTTTATGGGTGTTTTCTGGGTGCTGCCAGACTCGATGGATAGAATTCTGGATTCCTGTGTCCTTCATTGCTGCCATGTTGTAAATTGGTGGTTTTCATTCCCACCTCCTATGACACCCCTAGGGAGATTGAACTGCATACCCTGTAGAAATCAACCACTCCCTTTTTCCTGTGAGTCTTGCTCTTAAAAGGTCTACAACATTTATATGCTTATCCATTTATATGCCATTTCCTGTTTCCTTTGAGGGCCACATTTAGGTTGAATCTTTCCACTTAGCATGGGGTCTGGCCCTTAATATTTATTCTATAAATATTTGATAAGACAAAGAGCTTCCCATGCAACTTTCTCCATCTCTCATTACATGCACTCTCTGAATAACAAGTGTGTGGTAGGACTCCTTTCTTCTTTCCTTCCTTGAGTTTGGTTCTGTTCCTGCCCACATTGAGTCTCACCATGTGCCAGACCATGTTTCTAGTGCTTTCATGTCTTAGCACCTTTAATGTTCTACTTTCCTCTCTATACCTGAGTATATATGGGCTCTAGAACTTGACCTTGGGTTAGATTCTGAAGTCTTTACTACTTGGTTTTGTGACTTCCTGTATGACTCCACATGTCCTTCCTTCCTCATCTATGAAATCATAAAAAAAAAAATGATCGTACTTAACTCATGGATCTCATAAATTTTAAATGGATAATATATGCAAGGTGCTTAGCATAATGCTTGGAACATAGATAGAGTTCCATAGATGTTAGTTTTTATACTATGCCAGAGAGATGATAGACTCTATAAATGAGAGTCTGTTTGTCTCTTTGATGTCTTATACTGAAGAATGTAATTATCTACCTAGCAGCAGCTACTTTCAATGGAACCAGGAATGCATCACATAAACCTGTACCACGCGGAGCCACAGCTAGATGGAGCTAGGATCTTGCAGGGTAGAGACACTTAAAGGAAAACAGAGGAAGGTAGAATATCAGGGCCTCTTTCTGAACCCAAGGAAAGCAATAAGGAGCCTCTGGCCCGTGCTCTGGACTGCAAGCATGAGAGTGGGCTGAGAGGAAGATTGGTTTCTCCCTGGTAATGGATCGTGTGGCCTTCCAGATGTTGCACAATGCAATGGCAAGATTACAAATGTCTTATTTAGGTGGTTAAGCAGTTGATCAATAATAATTTATGGGGTGCCTTGCAAATCACTGTCCTGAAAGAATATGCCCCTCCCTTAAGAATGATCACACATAAGCTGTGTTATAATGTTAACAAGAGTGGACTAGAAAGTGGTTTCCCCACAGTCAGGAAGGGAAGGCTTCTTGCCAGAGTGACTCTTAGGTGCAATTCATGGGCATGAGGCTGACTGTGGAGAGGAAATGATGACAAGGGTAAGACATTTCACCGCACAGAGGTCTACTGATACACACCATTGAAATGGAAATGAAAACCATGACTAATTAAAGAAAATTAAAGGCTCTTCTCACTCCTTCCTCCTGCAAGATGCAATCTGTGGTACATGGCCCAGTCAAGTAGATCAGAGAGGTCAGCATTTTCCACTTGCAAATATACATCGGTGTCACATTAAGGAGGAAGCATGCTGAGTGGTTTTAGAAGCTGAGACACTCTGTGCAGACTCTGTGGAGGAAATGGCTTAGCAAACATCCTGATGGCAGGGACTTCCCAAGACCTCCAGCTCTATTCCTTCCAGTCCCAGGTCCTGTCAAACAACATACTACTTTCTTAGCCTATATTGTGCAAGTGGAAAAAAATCACCCTTAATGTCATACATGGGTATTGTTAGGAAGAAGTATGCTTCCCTTCTGGCTGTATAGTTGTCTGTTATAATATGTTATAAATAAATAATGTTTCTATAAGAGAAAAGAAGACAGAGGGGGAAGGACAATGTTTATCAGACAGACTTGTGGCAGCTGGGAGAATGTGGATTGGAATGTTAACACAGATTAAACAGGAAAACAGGCTGCTGGCAAGGAAAGCTCAGGTGTAACCAGCTTTGACGGGATGCTGAAGTGGCGTCTGGCAGGTAGACTGCATTTACACCAAAGACATTCACTGTCTCAGGCAGGGGCAGGAACAAGCTCCAGTTAGAGAAACACCCACTCGGTGTTGCTATGATAACACAGGCAGCTCTGTGGGGAAGTGGCCCCTGCAGGGAGACGCTGCAGGATTAAGGGAACCCTGGATCCCTTTCAGACTTATCCATGAGGCAAAAAGAGCAAGACAAAAGATATTTAACTAATATCTTTAGTGTCTTAAAACAATTTGGAAGACTTAGGTCCTCCCATGTATCTCAGTAATAATACCCATAATGCATTCACCTTAAATAACTCGTGACTTCTTTCTGGGATGTGTTCATTCAGTCAATAAAATTGTAATGAGTGCTTCCTGTGTACCATTTAATATTTTGCATTGAGTAAGATAGGCAAAAGAGGTGAGAGAAGATGATAAATAATAAACACATTAGATAAAAAAGTATACAGTTTAGAAGATAATAAATAATATGGGAAAACCAGAAAAAGTAGAGTAAAACAAACGGAGGACTAGTTGACATTGTAAATATGGTGGACTAGGTAAATATGAAAAAAAGTGACATTTAGTCAAGAACTTCAAGGCAATATGAAAGACACCCATGTTGCTTTCTGCAGAAAGAATGCTCCAGGCAGAAGCAGACCTAGCTTACTCTGAGGAACATCAAGGGATCCTATGTTAGTCAGTTTTCTGTTACTGAAAGAAATACCTGAGATAATCAACTTACAAAGAGAAAAGGTTTATGTTGGCTCCATTTTGGAGGTTCCAGTCCATGATCCATTGGCTCTTCTGCTTTGGGGTAGTGGCAAGACAATCCATCATGGCAAGAGCACAAGCTGCTCACTCATGGCTGGGAAACAAAAAGAGAAGATAGGAAGGAGCTGGAGTCCCACTATCTCCTTTGAGGACATGCTTCCAGTGACTAAGTCTTTCCACTAGGTCCCGCCTCTTAACATTTTCACTACTTCCCAATAGTACCAAGCTGGGGACTGAACATTTTGTATATCTGGGCCTTTGGGGTACATGTAAGTTCTAAACTAGAGTGGGGTCAGTGTGATTGGAGCAGAGCAGATGGATGAGGGAGTGGAAGAAAAGACTTAGGGTCTGATCACATCTTGCCTAAAGCCCATAAGAAGAATTTTGAGTTTTCATGCTGCTGATATGAAGGAAAAATGGCAGTGGTTGTTGCCAAGATCCTACTCTATCTGACACAGGATTGTTGAGATGACAGCTAGCCAAGATTCTTCCTGCTTCCTCAGTGGAAGACTGTGAATGCTGTAGATTAGGTGTGTGTGAGCTGAGAGCAGTCAACTATCTTTGAGCAGGTCCAGGAAAACCCCTGAAATGCAACAGTTTCTAACTGTTCATCTCCAAATGGGATCTTCTTTTGCATTTGAATTTATTTTCTCTATTTTGGTCCTAGAGATAGGTGATAACATTTTGAATGTAAAGAGTACTGAGTTGGGAGTCAGAGGTCATGGATTTGCCAGCTCTGCCACCTTGCCATAGACACGTTCTCCTTCTGTTGATAGATGTTTTCAAGTCCTACTGAGCCAGACTCACAGGGTAAATTGTGACCATTATGTAAGATAAACTTTAAAAGGGAAAAACAGGAATTAGTATGTCATCTAGTGACTGTATGCCAGGTAGTGGGCTGGGAGCTTGATGAGCTGTTTTTAAGAATTTCATAGTAGAAGAAAAACAGTTGAATACTGAAATATATATGCATTTTTAGGTTGACCACTCTGAAATGGTCTCAAGTTTATGTGTGCCTGCATGTGTCTGTCATTGGATCCAAATCTAGGAGGAATGAATCTAGAATCAAGGCAAAACCAAGGAACTATGGACACTTAAAGACAGTGTGTTTTTAGAAGAATAAGAATGAATATTATATCCTCGTCAAGTGAATTCCTCAATGATGAGGTCTTTATTTTATTGATCTTTTTATGTCTAATCAGAGTGTCTTTATGGAATGAATAATGAATAAATAAGAACCGGTAAAGAAATAAACTGATATCGAATGACAAAAGAATGGTTGGATACCTAGATGGATGAACTGATGTTCATCATTTGCTCCTGGTCAATGGGGTTTGTTTGTTCATTTGATGTAAGTATCTCACTTAGGGAGGCCTCTTGGCTTAGGAAGCTACTTTTCTACTCAAAGAATGGGAATTACAAAAATTAAGGCTGTGTATATGCAAAGATGTGCTAGGAGACATCACAGCGTCTGCTCCGCTGGCAACCATCACAGACCTCAGGAAGGTCCCTAAAGGGTACACTGCAAGTTGAACTGGAGGCCCAGCCTCTGCTTTTCTCCCTCATCCAAGTTAATCTTTCAGAGTCATGGCAAAAATGTGAAAGGCAGCACCTGTGTCCACTTCTCCATGTGCAAATTGTATACTAGGAAATTCCCCTTCTCCCCTTCACAACTTCTTCTACCTCTTCTTCTTTGCTTTTTTTTTTTTTTTAATTATTGACACACTCACTGCACACTTGGCTATAATAGAAGCTCTTTCCACAGTGCACACCTTGTTTGGTTTTCCTGTGGACTCCCATGTATCTGATTGACCTTTCTGAATTCTGTACCTCTAAATGTCTCTTAGTCTGCTCCATTTCAATTTTCCCCCATCCTTACTTCCCAGTTCAGTTTTTCATGATGCATCTCTCTCATCTCACCCTGTAAATTCAACATTTTGTAAAGGAATGCAGCAAAACCTGTTGACGTATTGCTAACTTCTCATTAATGTCCATGTGACCCCAACAATCTTAATTGCTTGGAACAGAGCCTTTGTGAGACAAAGGTGAGATTGAAGAATGCAGCTGTATGTTCTGATGCTAAGTGTATTGGCTTTAGGGTAATCTGTGCAATTCTGAGACATGTTGATTTATGAACTAATTAATGGTACACAACAAAAATACATATAGGAACTTGCTCTACCCCTGGCCTGAAAAACCTCTAAACAACAGGAAAATGGGTTTTGCATGTTAGAAAATTAAATTCAATATATATTTATGAGGCCATTCAAAATGTGGAGTCCTTTCCCACTAAGTCCCGAGTAAGCAGAAATGTCCATGTATCAAAACCTAATTGTGCCAGAGTCTAAGGCTTGGGGAATAAATTAAGTTTTAAGCTACAAAAGACATTGGACATTAATTTTAAGGCTTATTATAGCTCTTATGATATGGCATTAATAAATCTAACAGGAAGAAAGAATAAGGCAAAACAACAAATAAGACATACCTATTGGTTTTCTTTGGCAAAATGTTGATTGTTGATAATTCATTTAAAGTTAGATATTTCTGTACTCTAGGGTCATTGTTCTAGCAGCTTGTTAATAGGGACTGATAGGGTGTTGACTATTTCATGAGCTCTTAGAAGCCCATTTCTTGTTTCTGAGGTGGGGAGGGAATGGAGAAGATCTTATACTATGTAAAACATTCATCTCACAAACCTTTATTGAGCACTTTGTATGATAAAGTGGTATTATAGGCTATGGGTAAAATTTGACAGGCATTCAGAGAAGGGATATATTATTTCAGGCTGAAAAGAGAATTGTCTTTAGAACTGGCCTTTAAAATATATGTAGATCTTTAAAAAAAATCTGTAGGACTTAAAAATAGAAAACTGTGGTCAGGAAGGTATCCAGGATAAGGATGCCATGTGGATAAAGAGGTAAGAATGGGAAATGTGGAATGTGCAGTAGAAATAGCAGATAGCTCAATTGTGTGATCAAATGAGGTTCAAAAGCACATGATGCTAAGGAGGTGGTGGGGCCAGATTATGATTAAACCCCAAAACTTTAAGTGGTAGAAAATGGAGCTATTGACCCAATTTTTAATGAGCACCTATTAGATAGATGGCATTATGAATAAGAAATGTTACCTATTCTCAAGGAGATTTCAGTTTTCAGGGGGTAATGTATCAATTTGAAAAGGCAATTTCAGGGCAAAATGAAAAATGCATGGTAATAAAGTTAATGTAGGGTCTATGCAAACACATTATCAAGGCATCTAATATATTCTTGAGGGATCAGGAAAAATTTGTTGGATAAATGACCTCAACTCTGAGTCCTAAGAGTTTGAACAAGACAATAAGGAAGAAAATTGTGTTGTGTTGGAATTATCTCAGTTAAGCTGTAACTTGGATAACTTCCTTTGGCCAGTGAATGTGTGTGCAAAGAAGCTTGTGGTTACTAATGCTCACCTCTGTATCTGGCTCTTCTTCTACCATAGGATTGTGAAAGCCAAAGCCTGTTGTTAGGACAGTGCAATGCTGAGTCATTCTATGAAGGGTGGTTTCCTTGGAGAGTCACCAGAACCCATATCAGACTTTGTGGGCAAGAGAAATAAATGCCCTATTTTGAGGCACTAAAATGTTGGTGATTGGTTGTGACTACCTCAATCCCAGTCTGTCCTAAGACATAAAACAGGTGAAGAATATGGGATTTCATTATGGTGGTATGAAGACGAATTGAGTGTGTTGTCATTTTGTTTGATGCTAGTGTGGTAATGTATACAGCTGGTCCTACATTTGCACAGGTACCACAACCACAGATTAAACATTTAAAAAATAAATTACACATGCACTGAGCATGTACAGACTTTTTCTTGTTGTTATTTCCTAAACAATACATTGTAACAACTATTTACATAGCATTTACATTACATTGGATATTATAAGTGATCTAGAGATGATTTAAAGATGAGAATATACACAGGTTATATGTAAATTTGACACCATTTTTTTTTACAAGGGGCTTTGAGAATCTGTGGGTTTTGGTATCCACAGAGGGTCCCGGAAACAATCCCTTGTTGGATACCAATAAATAACTTTCTGTTCAGAGCTTAAAATTTTCAAATACTATTCATACATCAGTTTATAGGAAAACTGAAAGTTGTAATTAATAATCCAGGCAAGGGTTAATCAGAGTAAGAATTAGGGCACTAGCAGTGGAATAAAGAGATGATACATGGGAAAAATAATGTCATAGTTGAATCTACAGGACATGTAGATTCATCTGTGAGAGGTAAAGTCTGGTGA
Organism: Marmota marmota marmota; assembly: GCF_001458135.2. Taxonomy (NCBI): domain Eukaryota; kingdom Metazoa; phylum Chordata; class Mammalia; order Rodentia; family Sciuridae; genus Marmota; species Marmota marmota. The sequence goes on along the minus strand of NW_026000078.1, from coordinate 6,716,087 downwards.
CCAGCTTTGCAGAAGTTTTGTGTTGTCCATAACAGAACCAAGAAATGTAGAAGCAGAAATGAGTAGGAAAGGAAGGAAGATTTCAGTCTTGTACCAAGTAGAATTGAAGAATTCAACAGGGAACTTAGGACTCAGGAATCATCTGCTTCTAGGTGATGGCCTGAGAAGTTTGAGACAGAAGCCCAACTACAGAATTTGAGGTCAATAAACAATAATAAGAAGGTGTAGTGCTGTGTTACAAAAACTTAATGAGCCAGGCACGGTGGCGCATGCCTGCAATCCCAGCAGCTGGGGAGACTGAGGCAAGAGGATCATGAGTTTGAAGGCAGCCTCAGTAATTTAACGAGGTCCTAAGCAACTTGGTGAAACCCTGTGTCTAAAATATATATATATATATATATTAAAAAGGGCTGGGGATGTGACTCCGTGGTTAAACACCCCTGGGTTCAATCCCCAGCATCCAAAAAATAAAAAATAAAGGAGAAGAAACTTTCTGGAAGGAAAAGGTATTAAGTGCATGGAGACACTGATAAGAACCAAGGCTAAAAAATCTCATGAACATGAAGTTGAATCAGCATGCTGGGACTCCGACGAGAGTGTTCCAAGCCATCGAACACTATTGAGAACAAGGAACAGGTTTTGAGAGAGAGAGAGAGAGAGGGTGAAGAGAATGGGGAGACAATAAGTAGATACATATTTTGACAATTTTGACAATGGAGCAGTAGGAAATTTTCTGGTTAAAAAAAGAGAATGATGGGATAAAATATAAATCAAACATTGAGATTTCTATAGAAAGTTAATTTATACTGGTAATAACTGCAATTAGGGATGTGTCATGTTTGTTGAGTTTGGACTGTCGGGTCAGACAGACTTAGATTTGGATTCTAGCTTTGTCAGTAACAACTTTTGTGATTCATTGCAAGAAGAACTCATCAGTGTTCCAATTCTTATTAATAAATTTCTGCCTGATCTGACCTGTCCACCTGTTTGACCTCACCTGATTTCTCTCTCCCCTTTGTTTACTATGCTCCACCCATACTGGCACATAACAAATGGCTCAATAAATACGAGCTATTGTCTTTTGGGTGCAGGATCTCTTGATCAGGGTTTGGAGTGGGCTTAAAGAATTTCTGGCCTTGTACCTCAAAGAACTTGAATATTTAATTGCAGCTTTGTTCATGTTTTGGGAATGATTGTGTTCAAAGTAGCACCTGATGATACAGAGAATTTATCTTGAGAACAGACTTAGGTCCTGGCCTGGCTGGCTTGGGTTCAGATGGGACTGACCTGGTCAAGAGAATAGGGTGAGCTCAGGCAAGACCACATGTGTTGTCTGTCTCTTTATGCCTATTTAGCATGCCCAGGGAGGAAAGAGCCCTGTTTACTTGTCTCCCCAGCACTGCCTGTGAGCACATAGAGGCAGTGCCTGACCACTGTAGGCACAGAGGGGCTCTTATACAGGATAGGGGACCATAGTGACACCTCCCCCAAATTAAACCCTTCCATTGGTATCTATGCCTTTGGTTTGCATTTTCACACCTTACTATGTACCTAAGGTTGGGTAACATGGGAAGAAATGTGTTTCATCAATAATGATTTCAGAAGGATCTAACATCCATGTAGTATATGACTGTTCTGAAAGAAAAAGTTTTTCCTTTGTTCTTTAATAACAAAGAAGTTTGGCAGCCATGGCTGCAGGAGCTGAAGCTGAGGCCTCAACTGGGAACACAGCTGCTGTGATGCTTTCATACACAATATCCTCTCTGAACCCACTCTGTCCTTAGACAACCTGTAGAAATGGGAAGAAACTTACCAGCCACCGAAGCTAGAGCACACCCTGGAATACACTAGGTCATCCCTCCTCTGATAATTCTTCCATTTCAGTGTTTCACTGGAATGTATCTTTATTAAAGAGAAATTACTGAGAGGATGTTATTATAGGGCATAAAGAACAATAGTCTCAGGGTCCCATTCAGTCATGTAAATCCTTGGTCCCACTTGTGTTAGGCATCTAGGAGGAGCTGTGGCCATTTTGCACAGCACATTCCTATTTCATCTTGTAGCAGGGTAAAGTTGTGCCCCAAGCATCACAAACAACTTCCCAGAGGAACACAGTAAATAAAAATTTTAAGACTCAGACCAGCTGACAAATAGGGAGAGATGTATGTGGTCATGGCAAAGAACTAAAACTCCATGTTAGGACTGAAGGTGTTGCTCAGAATCCCAAAAGGAGTTTATCTGACAAAGAAAAAGAATGCTGTCTTTCTTATAGAAGACTTTTCTGGGAACCAGAACAACCCAGCTTATAGATCCAGACCTTTGGAGTAGCAGATGTGTAGGGACTTGTATTTTCCTTTTTCTCTGGCTTTTCAGGACAGCCTGTATCATCGATCCTTCATGACATTAGGTCACACAGGTGGCACATCTATTCACAAATATTTACTGGTCACCCACAATGCATTGAACACTGGGAATAAACCAGACAACAAAAGAAAAATTCTTGATTTCATGACATTTACATCCTAATGGGGGAGCTAATGAGAGACAAAATGTACATGTGTGTACACAGTCATGCTTATACATAGTGCCAAGTGATACGAAGAAAAACTAAGGAAGAAAATAATGCAAAGGGGTGTGCTTTGGTCAAGATTCTCTTTAGGGAGGTGACATTTGAGCAGTGATCTCAGTGAAATGAGGAAAGAACTATGTGGATAACTAAAGGGAAAAATTGTCCCAAGGCAAAGAAAACATCAAATGCAAAAGCCCTGAGTTGCCAATATTCTTTGTGTGTTTAAGCAAACAGCAAAGAGGCTGGAGTGAGTGACATGGCAGAGGGAGTGCGGGGAGCCAGGAGCTGAGGATGAATGCAGTTTGTCACAGTACTTGTCATTCAAAAAATGGGGTCTAGGATTTCGTTCCTATTTTTTTCTGTGAGTCAAATAATTTTGCTGTCTTCTCTTCTGTATTCCTGTGTCAGTAATGGTGCCCAGGGTTTATATAATAAGTTCAAAACTGGCTTTGAAGTCAGAAAGTCTTAATTGCAAATTCTACTTTGTCACTTAATATCTGTATATAAATCATCAGTTTCCATGTATGGATGATATACTATGAATTCCTAACAGGAGGCTTCAAATGGATTAAACACAATACACATGAAAGCCCCTTGGCCCAGAGCCTGCTGTTGATAAGTGCTCAAAAAATGATGGCTATAGGTAGGTTATAAATGGACAACAAGGTTCCAGGGACTACATGCATTGTCTGAAGAATTCATGCTGGTCTGTAACTCATAATACTCAGACAATCTGCTTGGTAGCCAATTAAATTTGGGGGCTATTCTTTCCAGTTCATCACTTCTTTAAAGTCTAACAAGATTCCTTCTTCTCCAATTAGCTTCACTCTCCCTTGTTAGTGGCCATATGGATGATAAACTAAAATGCTTCTCAGAGTTGCATTCAGCCTTTGGAAAAGATCTTTTATCTGGTCCTAAACGGCTGGCTTGTGCAAACTGGAACTGGCTTCCACTTTCAATTATAGCCAGTCTCCCTTATGTGTTGAGACTGGGTGAGCTTGTTTTCATCACAAGTGGTCCATATGTTTATTCTCTATGAAATAGCTGCTGGCTTTCTGGTTTGATGGAAAGCTATTTAACCAGTAGAGAACACTTGGTATTCATTATCACATCCCCACCACCTGAGGTGCATTTACTATAAAACATAATGTTTTGTTCTTATTTCTTGTCCCTAAATGGTGGGTATCATCCCTTTACTTGGTGGGGAAATGAAGGATTTTAAACAAAGGGTCACATGGTCACTTGTTTTTGGTAAAATTTGCCTAAGACATTTTAACCATAATCAATTAAACTTCCAAGTCTTTCCCCACTGACTTCTCTGTCACTCTTCCTCATATTGTTGATGTGGCCAAGGCTGCTTTTGGGATTCAGGTAAGGGAACGTTGAATTGCTTAAATATAAAGACACAAACGTATATCTATCTTTCCAGTTTTACGATATATATTTATGTGGTTCACATTTCCATTTTTGTGTAGCTAAGTTGTTGCTCGCTGCTCTCATCCAAGAACAGCTGCCAGAAATAATCCTTACTGTCTCCTGTGCCAACTCATCTGGTGTCGGGATATGACAAGGAAGGACCAGAGGTTGTACTCTGAAATGGATGTGTTCCCATGGCTCGAAGCCGGGGAATTTATGAGTGGTAGAGAAGAAATAAGGTTGGAGCTCTACTGCGCCAGAAGTTAGTCCATGAAAAATTCTTCCAGTCATCAGCTGTGTACAATTACAGAGGATTCGGTTCTCATTGCTGGAACCAAATTCAAAGAGAAGTTCTCTCTTTGATAGATGTTTTCCAAAATCTGATGGCAATCCTGAAATTCTATATTAATTTTCAATGATGAGTTTGGAAGTTGAAAAAGTTTCAAACTCCCAATTATCAGAAATAAATTTTGATCAATGATTTTGAAGGAAAAACTAAAATATTTTTCCTTCCTATTTCCAAAAAACAATTTTATAGAAATCACTGCTATGGAAAAGGTTATCAAGAAATATGCAGTCAAAATCACCATGAAAAGATAAAAGATGTGTGAGGGCAGTTAATTAAAGTAAACACTATGTTATTTTATGAGCTTTATGATACTTGTGATGATTGTTGGCTTTAACTTTTTTCATTTGCATCTTTCCATTATTACACAGAAGTGTTCACTTTTTGACCAAATTTCACGTTATTTTCCTGAAATTGTTTGAGGTGTAGGATCTGTAAAACTAGGACAACAACATCAACCCACCTACCATTTAGCATAGCATCAGATTCAACATAGGTGTCCATTACTTATTGAATCAAGAAAATATGACCGGAGAACCCAGGTTTATTCTTTTACTTTTTGGTGTTTGTTTATCTGCAAAATAATGTTGCTAGAGTTGAGTCATATATATATTTGTCACTGTGACCAAAATACTTGGTGAGAACTACTTAAAGGATAAAAATTGGGGGGTGGGTGCTCATGGTTTCAGAGATTCAGTACATGATTGACTGACTCCATGGCTCTGGGCCCAAGATGAGGCAGCACATCATGGTGGAAAGGAGTAGCAAAGGAAAGTTGCTTAGCTCATGGTGGGGTTAGAAGCAGAAAGAGTGAGGGGGAAGGGATAATCCAATGCACCCTTCCAGGGTATGCCCTAGTGACCCATCTTCTCCTACCACCCACTACACACAGTTACCACTCAGTCAGTCCATTCAAACTAAGATGGACCAATTAGGTTACAACTTATCATCCAACCATTTGATGTCTGAATATTCCTGCATTAACAGAAACTTTGGGGGATACCTCATATCCAAACCATAACATAGAGTAAAAAGGTTGAGGTAATATCTAACCAACATACTTTCAGGCCAAATGTTTCTAATTCAGTGTTTGGAATTGCAGTAGGAGTTAAAGTCCCATATTTTAAGTTTTCTTAGTGCAGTCTTTGCTGCTTGACTAATGACAAGAGGGTAAGAGTGCTGGTCTCTATTTTAGTATTCTAACCTATTACTCAGACAGCTTCTGTGTTGAGTGTATTCTATTCAATATTTGTATCACCACCCCATTGTCAAGCTAGAATGGTCTCCTGAAATCTCAGGAGCTGATTTTAAGCTTGCTAATTCCCACAAGCTTTTTGTCAAATCCATATCTTTAGGCAGGTGCTTTATTTCCCCAAAGAGAGTTTTAAAATAATATCTAAAATTCCCTCCTGTCCCACATGATTCTCTTAAAAATGACCCTCAGGAATATAGTAGCTGAATGAGGACTGACATTTATAGCTTATCTCCCATTAGGAAGTTCAAAACAAAAAAATCATACCACAGAGAAACTTGGCTGGAAGCTCTTATTATTTTTTAGAGAACTGGCTTTAACTCATTAAACAATCCCTCTATGGTGAATCTCCTATCAGCTGAACATCCTACACACTCTTGCTAAGAACATCTGTGATGGTCTGGGATGTATTTTTTTTTCCCAGTGTTTGACTTTATGCTTACTCTAAGTATCAGACACTTTCTCAGATCCTGTGATATATCTTCTTACAGTATTACTGAGATGTCAGTTATGCCTGTCTTGAATAATGAATTGGAATTGGAAACAGGGCAGCTTTACTACCAGCAGAGCTCTTAATTCACTGCCTAATGGTGCCAATAATGTGTCCATTGGTGGCTCAAGAGCCACAGTGGAACATATCTTTCTTTGCTACTTAAGTCTGCCATTCCTCTGGAACTAAACAATAATTTCTCAAAGTAAATGAGAAATTCAAAAAGAGCATGGAAGGGATTGAATTAGTTTATCCCTCGATATATAACTATATGTCACCTATCAATTCTAGTTACATTAATTATTTATTCTTAAATTCTAGTCAGTGTTTATGCCATATTGTTCGGAAGGTAAGAATCACTTTTAGAATGTCTTGGAGATAGAAGAATGAGGATTACACATGTTATTTCATAGAGTGTTAAAAAGATGTGCACTTAGGCTATTTAACATTTCTCTTCGTCTGACTCATTTATCGGGAAAACAGGTCTTGTGACTGTTTAGATTGATACACAAAAACTTACCCCTGATAAAAAACAAATCCTTGCTTTCAATCCAACACTTGTTAAGTGACAGTAAGGATTTGTTTCTTTTGTCTGGTCCTTTTTAATAACTTGGTGGCCTTCTCCTGGTGTGCTGATTAACTGACATATGCCAGAGGTTGAAAGGGCAGAAGACAAGAAATGCAGGGAAGAGCTCAGTCTCCGAAGGACAAGATAGTAAAAGAGAAAGACATTTTGTAATTTATCAAAATAGAAACATTAGGCCCATGCATTTTATTAAGAACTAAACATGGCCCTTTAAAAGTATAAACAGATGAAAGTCATGTTTTACATAAGTTGAAATCAACTGAACTTTTTTTTTGTTTGTTTTTATCCAAAATTAAGAATGATCTTTTATCTATTTTCTGTTAACAAAACAAACTACTTTTTTTTTTTTTTACATTCTCCTAGCTAGATAGGTCAAGGTGGGGCAGAACAAAAGATGGCACAAACAGAAGAATGTCAGTATCCAGGGACTTTGCTTCTGATTCTGTGATGGCTATAAAGTAAGTACCCAATGCATACCTTCCAAAAAGTTTATAGAACAGTTTGTACATAAGCTCAACAAAGGACTGGATGAACTAGCTGCATCCAGATTTGGATTCATCTCTGCTGGGTGCTTGCTGAATGCTCAATAAATATTTATTGAATGAATTCAGTGACCTAGAAATGGAGGTTATATCTCTTTCTTGATGCTTGATCATAGATATTTCCAACCACTCATGCTGAAACACATTTACTAGAGTCTCTACACCCCTGAAAATCTGCTATACCCAAAAGTTTGTTTCTGCTATGGGAAAGCTAAGGATGTCCTTACTTCAAGATTTTATGGTCAAATAATTCAAGCTACCGTTTACTTAAAGAAAAAGTAGAGACACTGTTCCAGTCCTTTGGTAGCTGTATTCCATTCATCACAAAAAAAGCAGAGATACCTTTTCATCTTGCTCTTCGTTTTTCACTCGCAAAGCAGGGAGGTGGTCAAACTCTCACAAGTTAAATTGTTTGATATTCTCCTTTATGGCTTTCTCTGCCTTACTCCCAATGGGTTTATACAGTCCTATGAGTCTTTGGGTCTGCATCAGTTGTTGGGGTGCTGACTGCTGTCTCACAGGCAGTTCCAAAATTACTTTTCATGAGAGCAGTAATGATAGCAGGTGTGCTGCACATACCCTGGGGGCAGTAGGGAAGAGGGCAACCATGTGCAAGATCATAAAAAATAGAGTTGCAAGGAGTTTTTCTGAAGGCCATGTTTGATAAATGAAGCTCTGAATATCCAACCTCCAAAGTAGAACATATGTTAGGAATAAACACCTAATTCATGTGTTATGGTTAAACACCCATCCAGGGAGTCTCATTAGCAAACACATTAATTAGGATCCTATTTATTTTTCTACTGTCAACAATTGTTTGTCTGAGTTAACCTATTCTACCTTCATTAAAATAGAGCAACACCAGTCAGTGCATGAAAATGTGGTTCCATTTTGTAAGAAAATTAGGACTCATACCAGGCTTATATTTCTCTGCATATCTTCTGATTATTCAGTATTTTAAATATGTGAACAAAGAAAAGGTTTCACTTAGATTAGCAAAAACTGAAAATGGAACCAAAAATCATATTATCTTTTTTTTGTTGATATTTTTGATTAATTCATTCATGTAATCCTGGATATTAAGAATGCCAAGAATGAATAAGATATGGTACCTGTTTTCCTGTAACTTACAATCTAGTAGAAAGCAGGAATTTCAAAACATTAAACAAGTATGTCTCCAGCTTCACTACCTTGGTACAAATAATGGCAGGATTATATTAATATATAAATCTCAGAGTTCTAAATTAGGGGTCAGAAAACTCTGCTCCAAGGTTGAATCCAGTCTGTCATTTGTATTTGTAAAATTTTACTGGAACACATCTGTACACATTTGTTTATTTGTCATCCAGGGCTGTTTTAGTGCTGCAATGACAGAATTGAGTAGTTATAACAGAGAAACACAGAAAGCCTAAAATATTCACCACTTAGCTCTTTGCAGGAAAAAAAAAATTGCTGAGCCCTGCAGCCAGGTCTCCTGGTTTGAGGTTTCCCTGTAGTGCTCACATGTCAGTCCTGGTCATGACTGTGAGGGTTCCCTTGTTGAGGAACTGAGGGTTTGCAAGTCCCCTTTGAGGCCAGGCTCAGACACTGATGGCCCCCAAACATCCTGCAGAGGTGCCACTGCAACAGAACCATCTACTATATCTGGCTTTAGCTTTCACTTGCCTGCCTCCTCTGTACTGTTGCAGAACACCCTAGTGGCCCTTTTGTGAAATCAAAAACTTGTCAACATGTATAAGGGGCTGTCAGTCAAGGCAGAACAGGCCCTGACAGTCTCTCAGAGATGTGCCTAATCAAACCACTTGGGTTGGCCTTGGTGAAGGTCCTCTGATTGCCTCAGCCAAAATCTGGAGGCAGGGAGTGAGAAGAGAATGGTGTTGCACATTCCCGCTTTGGTCCCTGCAGACGGGCCCTACACTCTTGTTTACTTTTTTTGTGCCTTGGGTAACCCTTTATGGTTCCTGCATGAATCACATGGTAGGCTCCTTTGTCATTCGTATCCCTGTTGGATTTGGCTAATGAGAGGCATTATGAAGAAACCCACGAGCAGAGGAGAACCACAGTTTATTCCTTTATATCATCCCTTCCAGCCAGGATGCAGTTGGCAGAGGCTGGCTCCTCTGTAGAAACCCACATCTCTCCCAAGGCTGTCAGATTCACCTGTTTCTGGTGATGGCTCACACCCCTCCCTCCCTCAGGCCTAGAGAGTAGGAGATGCTCCCCAACCCCAGCACTTCAGCATTCCATTTTTGATACCTGGCTCACATCTTGAACACATCCCTTTATTACATCATCCCCAGTGTCCCCATTTGAGTGTCCCATCATTTCTTGCTGGAGTCTTGACTGTATGGACCATTTCTTCAAGGACCTCCTTGCTAACAAGGATGGCTGATCTGGAATCCAAACCTCTCCCCTGCATCTTAGGTTGTGCCACTGACTCCAAAGTCATTTTCCTCTTGCGTTCCTTGTATCCTTTTTTTGTGATTTGGTCTTGGGTGTGATCCATACCAGGTCAGTGTTCTAATAAGTTAGAGATTCAGGAGCATGGGATTGAGAAAGTATGAGAATGGGGGTCATTGCCCTCCAACGCTCCTCTGTAGGGTCTGAGGATTATGTACTCCTGACTGAGGGAAGGGGAAGGTGTCTCCTAACACCACATGCAGTCAGCTTCCAAGCTCCAGTTCCTTCAGTGCAAAGGGAGACAGAGAAGAATGGCCTATGTTTTCCCTGAGAACAATTGAGGCCCAAATCCTGTTTAGCTCAGATGCCCTGTTTAAAAACAAGTGAATTTGTGCATCCTGCAGCTTATGAGCCTGTTTTGTCTTTAGTGCTAATATATAAACATAACTGCTGGGAGTTATCTTCTAGGTGTAGGTTCAGAGAAGAGGAACATGCTGGAATTACATCAGTGTTTACAAGGCTGTGGTACAGAGCAGAAACATAGAGCAGAAGTAGAATACTCAATTGAGAAGCCACAGCCTGTCAGCAAGAGAAGACCTAGCACAACTTACAAACACCTCCCCAGCCCACTCTTAACTGCTCTCTCTGGGGAACTTCAATTCTGCTTGATTTCCCAGACTCGCCCTCTGCCCTGCTGCCAGGGGTCTCAGTCAGGAGGCGCCTCTCGGGTTCGCCATTCTGACTGATTTAATTTAGAGAATTTCTCGCTCTTCACATGGCAGCAAAGGTCACGTGGCTTAGCTATTATATTGTTCAGGAAACAGCTTTTTTTTTTTTTTACTGCTGTGGTTCTATAACATGGGTTCAGATTTCCTTTTTGTGTCCTTTAAAAAAAAACATTGGCCTTGAGATTATAAGGTCTGACCAAATAGTTTTATGGCCACATCTTAAAAAAACACACCTTTTTTCTTCAGGTTTTATTGCCTGAAGGGATGAAATGGTGTATAACACACCTGTGTAAGTATATTCTTGTCTTCAGAGGATCGTTTCCCATTCTCTAGCGAAAGAGGTGTCTGGGAATAGAATCACCTAGAGACAATGAACTAGTGCTATCTGTAGGCAGTTGTATCAAGGAGGAAAGGGAAGCCTTGAAAATGGCCAGGTGCCATTGCTTATAATTTCATCTTATTTAGGAAGTTGAACTCTGCCTGTGATTGGGAAATTAAGGCAAAGCTGGAAACTCTTCCTTGCTCATTTCTTTGGCTCTGCTTTTCCTGATTTTATAGAACTCTTAAAATGGAGAACTGATTTTACATTTATGAATCTCCTAGGACCTTGTAGGATAAGAATTGCTATATCAGTTTTCAAAGCATAAGACTGAGACTCAAAGAATTTGTGCCACTTACCCAAAGAAACATGACTCCACAGAGGTGGTGGAACACCTCCTGGAGATGAAGGTTTCTGGGTCTGCGGCTCTTCTCATTCTACTGGGCAGTTTCCAAAGTGCTTCCATTTGGTCTGATCCCGTCCTGCCAAGCTATTTAATTTGTTACATTTTTAAAGGAAATGGGATCTGAATGCTTTTAGACAAGGTGTGAATCTTCTCCATTCCTTATCTGACTGCTGACATTATTGGAGCTGTGACCCTCCCCAACACCATTGTATTAATCTTTATATCCTTGACTCCAGTGCTCTCCACTAGTCTTGGGTGTGAGCCATCTCATGTCAATGTTCTAGTAAATAGACTCAAATAGGCACCTGGGGGTGGGGAGAAACAGGGGTGGAGAATATTATCTTACTCTGTTCCTTGGTAGCATCTGAGCCCTCTTTCAGATTGATTCGTTAAAAAAATGATTCACCAATTAAAGAAATAATTCAATATTTATGACATTTTACATGAGAAGTCTCCTGTCAGCAAGCACTGTCCATCAGATGTGTCCAACTGGGTTCTTTCTACCTCTTCCTGACACATAATTACCTTGGTCCCTGCTATGCTATAACCTCTGGGTATTCCAAGACCAAGTGGTCATCCTTGAATCCCTAGTATCTGTGATTGTAGTGAAACAGAATGCTCAATAAAGGTTCATTTAGTGAAAACACAATATATATGGACAGCAAGCAGACAGATTTGCTAGAAATTGGAAAATGGTAATGCATATGGATTTTATTAAATATTAAAATGGGCATCTCTAAAGGTCTTCTTATAAGGGAAGGATTGGAACTCTTAGAGTGCATATTCTGCAGATCTCCAGGCTGTGGGCAGCAGGATGAACTGGCTAGGGAAACACAGAGGCAGACAATGGAGATGGTCCAGGTTGCAGGTAGAGAAGGTCGGAAATGAAATGAGGTCAGTGAGAATGAAAGAGGAGACTCAGGTAAAAATGCCTGGTGGCAATTTAATCATTGGGGCATGCAGGTTGATCTTGACTGGGTGACTGAAAGAGGTAGCAAACAGGAGTGCAAGTTTTGGAATCTGGGCACCTGAGGAACAGCTTGTTTTCTTTTTATCATTCCTCCCACCTCTGCTCCCCACTGGTCCTGTTCCCTGCATTTCACTGTTTACTTAGCTTTCTAGTGTCTTGCTTTTTACTGCTAATGGTTGTTCCCACCTATTTAAACTAGAGAAGGAAACTTTTCAGGACAAGTTTTGATGATTCCAAACCCAGTAAGATAAAATGGGTACATACTGTTGGGCCATTTGTGCCCAAGAGTATGTCAGGATTACCCTGCCTGTTACATTACTCAATTCCTATAGAGTCTGGCCGGTTAGGACAGGCCACTGATCCCACTTCAATCAGATCTATTCTGGTTGCTCTGAGGAGCGGATTAGGTAAAGAGAGACTGAGGAGCATTCTGTTTTGTCACCCTTAAAGAAAAGGAGGACAGTAAAATATCACGTCCTTAAAATGCCCCTTTCCATTCCCAGGAACCTAGCCAAGTTAGGGGAACAGTGAGAGCATGCCCAGACCAGAGTGATCAGATAGATACTACCTTGAAGGACACTGATGCTATGTTTCTCATGTGTATTGTGAATAAGGAAGAATAGTGTTATCTGTAGTGTATCCTTCTTGTGCATGCATCAGAACAGCTGTTCTTCGAAATGCTGTCCATACAAGGAACAAAGCAAACTAAGCAAGCTAACAATGTTATTGTTGCTATAGCCTAACGTATAAAACCTGTTGTAACTAGCACAGAACTGAAGGCACCGGAAGGAGGACAAGTGCCATTCATCTAGCTGGCTGCCACTGGACAAAGCCTTGAGAGGTACAAAAATGCTATTTTTGGAGCAACATTGTAAGGGATGGAGACATTACTTGGTGAGGCACCTGGAGGGGTGGAGTGCCGCAGTCTGTCTGGGCACAAATCACGAGCCACTAAAGCACGTACAAACTTTATTTCTGAACTCCACCAGCACACTCCACACACGCTCCCCGGGAACTCTCCGGAACGCCACGTGGCTCCTCCAGGAACCAACAAGCGGAAAATCCCTCTTCTGGAAATCCCTCTTCCCGCACTTCCCCAACCAATGGGAGCTCTCCGGGAATCCCCAGGAGAACTCCAAAGTAGCAGGCCGAGGCGGACAGTAAAGGTCTAATATACAACAGAATCAATCCAGCATCATCTTAATGGCTTGCCTCTCAACCAATACTATTGGCAAAATGCCAGGGGCCATTCTGACTCGGCTGTGGCTCTCAGCAGTGGAGGTGCTAAAAGTGCAGCCTGCTGGATCTTCTCCATAAACATTTCCCAGTAATATGCTCTCTATCCCATCTCCAGGCATCTTCTTTAGCCTGTCAGCAACCTAACCCACTGCCCTAGCACAACTGGGTTGTGGCTACTACACCTAGAAAAGTGGCAGTTAAAGCAATGGGAGTAGATGGCACCATTAAAGGAATTTAACATTAATAAAATAATAATGAGGATATATGCTTATTAAGTACAATGACACTTTAAGTTTGAAATATGTGGTGATGTGTTAAATTATTTTAACAATGTAAAGCAGATATGAGTATTAAACTCATTTTGTATTGAAGAAAACTGAGGCAAAGTGAGGACTATACCCAAGATCACATGGATTTTAAGTGGAGAAATGGGGCTTTGAGGCTAGGTAGTTGGACTTTGTTGCCCACACTCCCAACCACTCCTCCAAACAAGTAAAGATATTTGGAATCCAGATGGGTAGTGAAGACTGATGACAGTGACTATGTCTAACCCTATGTCTAACCCTAATATGCTTCTTTTCTGAGCTTAGCACTCCTGTGACTCAAGCATGCCCTCTGCAATCCTAGAGAGCTGGGGCAGTGGAGTTGCTAGGGAGAAGGAGGCTGAGCCTTGCCCTGGCCTGGGCATTGTGCTTTGAGTGATGGGAAGAATATCAGTCCTGAAGTCCAAGACTGAGATCCCATTGCTACTTTAAGCTACAGTTTCCTCCTTGGTAAAATGAGCATGATGGGGACTAAAGGAGATCAGGTATGTGGAAGCACCTAGTACAAGGCCAGGTGCATAGCTGGTGTTTGGTAAGTTTATTTCTTATTATTCCACTCAGGGAATAAGGGCCTGAGGGCAGGAGGGTAGCCTTCTCCTTACTCCCTGGGAACTTCTTATATTGTGTGTGTTCATAGGACAATGTTAGAACATTTGACCATACCTTCAAAAGTTGTACCCCATTGTCCCTTGCATTTTCTCACAGAGGTAGTGCTCAAATTGTGCCCCCCCACTTAAGAGTAGGATTCAAGATCTACAGGAAACTCTTCTTGTACTTGATACATTCAATGATACATTGTTTCCTTTTATTTGTCTCATGTAATGTGCTGGTAATTTCATTGCATAAGTTGGCATTTCCAACCAATGTAATTACATTTGGAAACTGTTATAAGAGGCTATTACTAAAGAAATCAAATGTTTCTCCTCTTTATGTAAAGTGAGGATAATAATTCCTCTTAATGTTTGTGCTGTGCTTGGAGAGCCTTGGCTGAAAGAGGTTTTGCAAACACAAAGGATCATTCCCTGCCTCACTTGGTCTTTATTTAGCACCTATCACCGAGTGCATTCTGGCACAAGGCAATGCAGAAAGCTTGGTCTCTTGGGACCTATCAAACGATCCTGCCACCTGAGTGACTGAGTGCTAACATTAGAAGACAGGAAATGTCAAATGTAAAATAAGGGCTCTTGTCACAAACATGAGCAATGTTTCCTTAGAAAGTCCACATAAGCACCGGATATAGAGGGCACAATTTCTTCTGTCCCTGCAATCCAGGGAGAGATTCCAGGGTCTAATGACCAGCCATATGGCCTTGGGTCATGCCAGCGGGAAAGGTTGGGGGACAAAGCTCTGCTGAGAAGGTCATAGGATTCAGATGCCCTTTTTCTCAGAGTAGCGAAGGCAGCAGACATCTTAGTGGAAGGAGACAGACATTAAACAAATAATATATGGAGAAGCATATCTTTCTTGGTCCTTTCAGAGCCTCAGATGAGCCACAGAGGACAGGGAGGTGGAATACAGGCTGTGGAACACGGTGCTTGGAACATATGGTCACTGAAACATTTTCATAATTAAATCAGGGCTACCACATCACTAATCTTTGCACCCTATGGGTCACAAAGCCATTCTCTCTACCTCTACTCATCTAGTGAGCATGAGTTTGGCAAACCTTTATCAAGTGCCTGTTTATTTCTGACACCATCAGGTCCTGGGAATAAAGAAACACATAAAATGGTCCTTTCTATAAAATATACAAAAACAAAACCCAAAGTGTCCCATGGTTTAATGCAGGATGGCATGCTGTTTTCATTTCTTGAATCAAAATACGTTGAGATTGTTTGTGGTCACTTGGTGCCCTGCTCAGAAGGCTCCTGAGGCCCTGTCTGAGTTCTGCAGGCAAGTGCAGGGGCATCTATGTCTTCCAGGGACATTCACTCATTTATTCATTAATTCCACAAATATTTATTTAGTGCTCTCCATAATGCCAGATGCTGTCCTGGGTGTTTGGAATGCAGCAGCGAACACGGCAGACATCCTAGAGGAAGGAGACAGACGTTAAACAAACAAATAATAGAATGTCAGTGGAGATAAGTAGTGGGAAGAAAAATAAAGTAGGATAAAGGAATAGAAGGTGACCGGTGAAGAAGATGGGCCTTTCTGATAAGGTGACATTTGAGCCAAACCCTAAAGGAATTATTGGGAATATCTAAGAAAGAAAATTCCAGGCTGAGGAAACACCAGGTACAGAGCCTTGGTGCAGAGCGTGCTGAGGTAAAGATAAGAAAGGAATCTGAGGTAGAGTCAGTGAGGGGTGGTCTAGCAGGAGATCAGGTTGGAGATTTAGCTGAGGACTAGTCAGGTAGGAACTTTGGACTTTAATCTACTTGAGGAGAAGTCATTGGTGGATTTGAACAGAGGAAGGACAGACCATAATTGCTTATTTAAAGTGAAGATGGAGGGGGAAAAGGCTAGAAGAAGGGAAACCAGAAAGATGTTGTTGGGATGGACCAGATAGGACAGGCACTGGGTTTGAGATATACCTTCCAGGTAGAGCAGAAGGGCCTGCAGACTGAATGTATGCTAGAGAAGATTCCAAGATTTGGGGTCTGAATGAAAGTGGAGGGGAGAAGATGGGGGCTGGAGGAGGAGCACATGAGTTTGGAATGTTAGCCATGTTGATTTGGCGCTCCTGTTAAATATCCAGGGAGATGTCCCATAGGCCATCAGGTCCAGGAGGCTGGATTCCAGGGAGAGATTGAAAATTACACGAGGAAAGTGACAGCAAAGTTGCCTATGCCTTGCATGTCCCTGGTGGGTGCTTGCAGCTTGTTTTCTGAATGTTATATATTTCCTCAGAGAAATTTCTAGGATTTGCAGTTTCTCCTTTGATGGTGGAAGAAATACAGGTTGCCATGCAAAATTTATTGACCACATTTTCTGAATCAAAATCTGGCATGAATGGTCTGATAAATTTTAATATTTTAAAATTGAGACTATTTAGAATGGCCGAATATATTGTTATGGAGTTGGCTAATTCATGCCTCTGTGAGTATATACATTGTGCTATCATTTATTGAGCACCTCCTACATACTTCACTACTTTTTAGTATAACATGATATGCACAAATAAGACTTACAAAGACAGAACCTTCTAAAGGGTTTACTTTTCTTGTTTATTTTCTCTGGGTACCATAAATCTTCATTCCAATACTTGTGTAAGTTTATTTATCAGCATAAAAGATATGAACCCTGACTGTCTTTCTCACCTCATCTGCCACCTTCCTCTTCCTTCTTGCTGTTCTTCAAACATACTCTTGCCACATGACATCTGTCCCTGCTGTACCCTCCAACTGTGAGGTCCATCCCTCAGATCTCGATAATGCTTATTTCTTCGCTTAATTTAGTTTCCTGCTTACACATCATTTTGCATGACATCTCATCTCAACTTCATCTCAGGGGGCATCAATCTGTCATCCTCACCCTCTGACATATTGGGTCTGTGCTTTGCTCTCACCAGTCACTACCACTAGATATGAGCTCTGGGAAGACACATGATTGTATTGTCCTCTGCTGTGTCTTGGCAGTGGATTCAAAATCATGTCCAGCACATAAGTCTTCGATAAAATTGTTGAAGAATGAAGGATTGAACTCAGCAGGGGCTGTTGTTCTTTTTTTCTTTTTAAACTCATGTCTTTGGATGTGTATTAATTTGCAAGGGCTGTTTTAATAAAGAACCACAGACCAGGCGCTTAAAAAACATTTTTTTTTTTCTTCACACAGTTCTAGAGGCTGGACATCCAAGATCAAGGTGTCAGGAAGGTTGGTTGCTCCTGAGCTCAACCTCTTTGGCTATAGAAAGCTGCTTTGTTCCTGTATCCTAATGTGGATTTTTCTCTGTGTATGTTTATGTTATCTCTTTCTTTTCTTATAAAGACATCAGTTATATCAGCTCAGTCCTCCTCATAGGACCTCAGGTAATCTTAATTCCCTCTTGAAAGGTCCCATTTCCAAATTCAGACACATGGGGGTTAGGGCTTTAATGTATGAGTTGGAGATATATGATTCAGTTTTAACAGAAAAATATTACTGATTCAAATGACAGACTCATTACCTTGGCCTCTCTTATGAGATTAACTTTGGGCCACTGAGGCCACTGACAATCTAACTAACCTAGAGGTCTGAGTTTGCATTCTCCCATCACTGGGTCTTCTACTCAAAAATAGTGTTATTCCATGCACTACATGGGCAGGACTTGGTGTGGGGCTCTGTACCCTTTGTTGGAAGGGTCATCCATGTGTTTAGGATCCCAGTTTAATAGATGTTTCTTTTGGGAAATGCTCAGGATGATTTTATTTAAGCACTTTGTGTCTGATGTCACATGTGAGCTTTATCTGTCTTTGTGGGTCTAATGTCCATGAGGAGGTCAAGGTCTACTACAGAAGCCAAAGGGCCAAGCAGCCACATAGCATATCAAAGGAGGGTGTTGACAGAGATCATAGGGTACAGGAGAAGATACTCATTCTATCTTGGAAGGGAAGAAAAGGAACAAGGTCTCAAATTCTTTGGCACTTCTTGCAATGCAAGGCAAAGTTTATGTCCAGAAGTCTGGGCTAGCTGACAACTCTGTTGAGTGATAGTATGTGAAGGAGCACTAGGCATGAATTCGGACACCAGGTCCTAAACAGACCTCTTGTACAATGGAATGCTGAACCCCTACATAACCTATCTGACTATCACTGTCCTCCCAGCAAGGCTGCAGCAGGCACTTTGGGTGACAGACCCATCTGTCCTTGGCCTTCAACCACCTCCACCAAGGCACCAGCCATGTGAATGAAGAAGCCATTTTGGGAGTGGATCCTCCAGTCCCAACTGTTGGGCCCCCCTATCATTTGAGTCACCCCCACCTGAGATAACAGCCATCACAGAGGAGATGCAAGTCATTCTTGCATGTCTTGTTTTACTCCACTAAGTTTGGAGTGGTTTGTTACACAGCAGTTGCAAACTGGATCATAGGGATGAGATCACCCGATGGGCACAAGGGGGACGCACGAGTCAGTTAGAAGGGACAACACATGCAAAAGCATATAGGACATCGGAAACTGTTGTCTTTGGGGAATTTCAATCACTTGTACTTGACTGGAATACAGACTGAAGCAAGATGAGGCTGAAGAAGTCCACAGGGGCCGATGAAAAGGAAACCTTATATGCTTTGCAAAGGCCCACATGGGCTTGTGTCCACCCTCGCCCACCTTGCTGCTGTCCCACAATGCCCAGTGACTTACCCATGCCCTGATGACTTCTGAGTGAGACAAGCTGTTGGACAATACTTGAGGTGCTGTGCATAATACAGAAACTA
Source organism: Marmota marmota marmota (assembly GCF_001458135.2). Classification (NCBI taxonomy): domain Eukaryota; kingdom Metazoa; phylum Chordata; class Mammalia; order Rodentia; family Sciuridae; genus Marmota; species Marmota marmota. Next base: position 6,697,148 of record NW_026000078.1, on the reverse strand, counting down.
AATAAGCTCCACAGTTCCTGTGTCACTGGCCAATTTCACCCTTTTGGTATTTCAAACACTAAACACAAGTGTAACAAGGCAGTCCTCTAATGTGCATTAAATTGTCCACAAAAGAAAAGGCAAAGATATGGGCCTTCTGGAATGCTATGACTTGTAGTGGACAGAGTAGGTCAGAGCTCTCCAGGTGAGGGCTAAGATGGCTCTCCTTAAAATTCCCTGCTCCCTGGAACAACTTCATCACATTTTTCCTAAACTTACCATTTCCCTTGACTTTTCATAGGAACAAAAGCTCTTTCCCTCCCTGGAAAGGAGGCACCCATTCTGTATTGTTGAGGCAATTTCAGAAGTACCTTGCTCTGTGCTGCAGGATATTGTAGTGCGTTTTCATAACACATTTAAAGGCTCACTTCCTAAAATTGTCACGTCTGGAGAGCCCTAGATAAGTCAGCAAGGACACAGACGTGATCACTCTCTCCTGCCCCTAGTATTACAGGCAGCTATCAATTCCAGCTCATTTAGGCTGATCCAATCCCGGCACCAGAAGCCATTTCCATATTATTACACCAAACTGGAAATTACAGAGGCTGTGTATTCCTCTGCAAAGTCTCCAATTTAGGCTTATAACTTAGCACTAGGTTATTAGTGACATGCATCATTATTCTCAAGAGACATTCTATCTGCAAAATTTCATTCTCAAATCCTTTGGAAGATCTCAGCTGTGCTGCTCTGACTCTCCACTCAGCAAGCTGCACTGTTCATGTTAATGCGCTCTTACCACAGGCTTTAAAATTAATTTTTGATCATTGATTCCTTGCATTAACAGACCCCTGAGCCCTTCCAGTGGGTAGAGAAACATCACAGAGCGAGGCCATGGAGAGAGGCAGTGGGCAAGCTGGAGTTAGAACGAACCAGGCTTTAATTAAGTGGGATCTTGCAGGGCCTCAGAGCATCCGTGTAGAAGCACCAACCATGAGCTGATAAGAAAAATGCGAGTCTCACTTCTATTTTTTTCAGTCTCTTTTTTTTTTCTTTTTTAGTCTGGATGTAGCTTGTTTCAGTCAAATAATTCAATTTGAGAAACCCAAAATATTCAAGTTGAGGAATGATCCATGCAACCTGTTCAATTGTTCTGATTGCTTTATTGAATCAAGAAAATAAACAAAAAGTGTTTGATGATTTACCTACACCGAAACATTTATCTGCTCACTCTAGAAAATCTCTAAGGTCTTTGCCAACCATACCATTCCATTATTTTATCATTTTGTCAGTGAAAATAGTTGAGCTTAGAAACCAGAATTCCTAATAAATAGCTAGAATTGCTGTGAGAGAACCAAGTGAAAAAGTGCTGTAGCCAGATGTTGTGGCTAAATTGAAAATGTATGGTTTCAGCTGACATTTCCTGAATGTGAACCACAGACTAGAGAGAGTCGTGGACAGCATCTCATTTAATGGTCCCCACAACCATGTGGGGTAAAATCAAGATGTCCATTTTAATGTCACCAATCAAGCCTCTGGAAAGGGGAGTAGGTTAAGCTCAGAGAGCCTCTCATTAAATTACACTGAGGTGTTTAGTTAGTGTAGCCAATGGTGCTCTAAGAGTGATATCAAGGCCAGTGGTATCCACCAACAGAAGCAGGAACCCTGGGGCTCGGCTGCAACATACTGTTTCACCAAGGCCTTCTTTGGTGAAAACTGCACACTTAAGTTTGAGAATGATTAGCTCAAGGATGAAATTTGACAAAGACTGAGAAATACAGAATTTTCTATTTTAAGCAAAGGAGAAATCGATCCAAATCTGAAATTAGGAAAGTAAACTGGGATCGAATTATAATTGGTCACATTACAAAGAACTTTTCACATTTTAAGAAACTATATACACAAGGAGCTTCAAATAGGAATACTCCTAATGGATTTGAAAGGAAATTAAATCTTTAAATCTTTAATGTATATGTATTTCATTTGGGGGAATTTAGGTTTTATTTATGTTACTAATACAGTGATTTATTTAAATTACTTTATTTGACTATAATAAAGAGCACCCACAAAAATTTGGATTAGACTGTTGCTTCAATCAAGTTTACATATGATCCCAAATGTATATGTTATATATAAACCCAAATATGAATGTGAATTCATGCATACAGCCCTGTAGAGGCCAGGTCCTTAGTCAGATGTGCATGTGTGTCTATGTGTAATGTTAACATTAGCATTGACAATATATTAGAAAAGATAACAAGCAAGTTATGATCTAATATAAACCACTAGAGTAAGGATTAATTGATGAGTCAAACCATTAAGCTTGGATAGAAGCTGTGAGGATGGTCTGGCAAGGTTTCTTGGAGGAGTGCAACCTAACTTTGGGCAGGATTTGGGAGGTGAAAAGTGTTGAAAGGCCTTCCATTTTCTCCCTTCCTTCCTTCCTTCCTTCCTTCCTTCCTTCCTTCCTTCCTTCCTTCCTTCCTTTCTTTCTTTCTTTCTTTCTCTTCTTCTTTCAAGGCCTACTTAAAGCCTAGAAGATGACTATGTGCAGGACATTTCCAAGGCTCAAGTGTTGCAAAGATGTACTGGGACCAGCATGAAGATAGGATTTGAGTCTGAGGTGTGGAGTGAGCAGTTTATCATTAAAGATTGTCAAATGGGGTGATGAGATATGAAAATGTTCTCATGAAAAGTATTCTTGGAGAAGTCAAAATTTAAGTTGATGTGAGATTCGACACTTGACTCCAATTATAGACATCAAAGCACCTTTCACATTCTAAATGGTGTACCTTTATTAGCAACTTATGCACACTTTGTTGAGCCAGATTTCTGACTTTGTTCACTCAGTTGCTGCTGCTGAGCCATAACCTCACTATCTTCCACTTGTATATATATGAACCAATCAGAAACAGCTAAGTTTTCACACATTGAATTATAAGTCAACAATGCATTCATAGGTTATGTTAACAGAAGCACAATATATTATTTAAAATAAAGATGGTAATAATACTTAACAGTACTCAGATCAAGACTCTCAGAAGGTTAGCAGTGTCATTGGTATTACTATTGTTTTTTATTGGCATTAGGTTTTTTTCGTTGATCATGTCACTGATGTGAGTGCTGTGTCCAGATCACATGTCACATTCAAAACCTTAAAAGCATTGCATTCTTTGTGTTGGAGCACTTTCAAAAGAAGTGATAGCAAGATCTCAGGCTGAAAACTTACAGAAAGTTATGGAAGTGTGGAATAAAAACATGAAAATATCATCATGATCATCACCATCATGTGCTTCATACTCTTCCTACATTTTACAATTGTGTAGATATTCTGACCATGCAAATAGGGAAGTGGTCCCCCCTGAGCAAACTCCTTGGGGGTAACTAGCACCCTGTTTCCCATGATTGGAATGCCCAGCAGTTTCCTGTGAGGTTATTAAGATAACTATGCAGGTGCACTACCTGATATCCATAGTAACGTTCTTGGGTGTGAGAGGCTTTGTGTTTGTATTAACCTGGACCTTATCTCAGTTAGCTATCACTCAGGGTTAAAGGAATACTGATTAGAGTGTAGTCAGGTGTGATGGGTAATATGTAACCTTTTTTGAGTGAATAAACTTGGTAGGAGAGAGAAATGAACAGTTCTCCTTCTTCACTTCACTCTCTCTGCTCCATCCTGTCTGCCTGCTTGAACTTTTATGTCTGTGACTGTTCTTTGTGTGCCTCCTCACAGGTATTCCTCCACAGGTGTTCCTTTACACAATTGACCAAATAATTTCAGGTTCATTAGCTCCTTTTGAGTTTCACGTTAATTCTGGAAAATGAATACTGTTAGTCCCATTTTAAAGACTGGAAAATTGGATATTCAGAGCAGTATTGTCCAATAGAAATATAATGTGAGCCACATATGTAATAGCAGCCACATTAGAAAAGGAAATAGAAACAGCTAAAATCAATTCTAATAATATATTTTATTTAATCCATTATATCCAAAATATTATCATTCCAACATGTAATCAATATGAAAATTATTAAAAAGATCATTCACAGTCTTAAAAATTTGTTTTGTACTAAGACTTTGAAATTGATGTGTTTCTTACATTCACAGGCCATGTCAGTGAATGGACTAACTGCATTTAAGTGTTCACTAGCCATAGGGGTGGCTAGTGGCTTGTGGTTAGTACAAGTCTAGAGGATGGAGTAGAAAGTAAGTGACTTGGAGCAGTGCCCACCACTTAGGGAACCACAAAGACAGCTGGAAAGAGCTTTGCTCATGATATCAGGCATGTAAGCTAAAATAACCATAAAAAATGAACTGAATTAGCCAAAAAGAAATGACTTTGTGTTGCCCAATTCAAGCATGTTCCAGTGTCTCACATATTTTTTTCTGTAAATTTTATGACTAGTGTGGAAAGATATGCTTGAACATCTTTCTACCAAAATCTCTGCAATAGAGAAATCAGAGTGGATTGTGCTTCTTGTAACCCCAAGACCAGAAATAGAACCAACATTATTTTAGAATTCTTCAGAATATGATCACATTTTCAGTGATAGAACCCTACTCTTGGAGAGGGATTTAAATCTATGGGTACTATCTACTAAGAGGCAAGTCTCAAATCATTCAACTACCATTTGCCTTTAATTAGAGGTAGCCCTCACTATAACTAATACAAGTATATGATTGTGAATATTAACATGTAGTATGCATTGAAGTAAGAATTTACAAGAAAGTCTGTACATGTTTGGATTGAATTAAGATGATGTCTAACTGATATAATCTCATTATCATTGGATCCGAACCAGTTATGTAGCATGAGGATTTCGTTATCAAAATATTAATGCAAATGTTTAAAATTTTCAGAAACAGAGATTCTTCCAAAAACTATACTTGGAATGCTTTAAGGGAACCAATATTCTTCAAAATCTAAAGGAAGGTTCAAGGCCCAGAAAATGTGAGTCTCCATTGGTCCTACATGATCTGATGACATATACACCAAAGTTGCCAAGATATTTTGATTATTTGGCATTCATGCTGTAGTTCTGAGTTGAGACATTTTCATTTTTACTTTATACTTTAGTTCTAGAACCATGAGCATATTAAGATTCATATTTATAAATATACATACATATACACATATACATATACATACATACATATATCTACAAGAGGTAAAATAGATGTTCTTAGCAGCTCAGGTATAGATAAGATCAAAATGAAATTAATAAAGGGTTGATTGCTGGAAATCATAGTTTCATAAATCTATGGGTCATTATTCATTTATTGACAACAACTTATTATTTGATGAGACCTCCCACAGTTGGGGTAAATCTTAATCTTAGGCTTCAGAGCAGTTATTCTTATACTTTTAGATTTTTTTATATATTTAAAAAAACTATTTTTTCATGCCCAGAAAAAAATGAGCATATCTGCACACAATCTAATGCATAATTGAAAACATTTCACTGATTGATACCCTCCATTGCCCTCCCCAAATACGGTTTGAATTCTAGGTGTAGAAGTCCTGTTTTTAAGAGTCATTTACTGTAATGTGTTGTGCTGGGTCTACTTGGCAGACTAAGAACCATTGATCAGAATGCATTTAGATTTGACTGCTTTCCCAATTATGAATTGTAATTACACAGGATGTAAGCATGGGTTTAAGTGGTTGTAAAACTGCTCCAATACTTGTCATGCTATTAATTTAATAAACTGAATATTTAGCTAGGGTCTTCATAATTACATGTCAACGGACTGAAAGATTCTTGCAAATGTTGTCATACTATATTTGCAGCAATCCCCCCCCCACTTTTTTTTCCCAAAGAGAGAGAAAAAGAGACTGAGAGCGATGACACTAATCTCTTTGCCTCTAGGTGTTTATCACACCATGAAAGCCAAAACAATTACTCAGGGCTTCATGGGGTAGTCAAGACTGGTAAATAGCAAAATGTTATTTCCTTGGAGGATGTTTGCTTGCAGTGTTTCTCAGTGGCAGAGGGAAAACCGTTCCCCAACAGGAGCAGCCCTCCTTCTGAGAGCAAATACAAACGAACAAAAATGACATTATGTTCTTGCCTGCCTGGGGCAAAAAGAATCACCTATTCTTAACAGGACTTCAGGTGTGTGATTTTCTGCCATTTTCTTTCTTTTATTAGATTAGAATGACTGCCCCTTGTAAAAGCCAAGCTGTAATGTGGTACTATCAGGCCGGCTGGAGGATACAAGGGTGGTATATTATGTCTTTAAGGTAACTTGACACATTCTTGCCATGCAGAAATTTCAGAATGTATTCAGACAGATGTTGGAGAGGTAGTAATTATTTTTTTCTCTTTCTATTCAGTAATTTTTCCTTGTAGAATTCGTAGTTCACCAATTAAATAATAGTTAAAAGTGTTGCATCTGAGAAAATGGGGACCAAGTTAAGAAAATGGGGATTATTTTTACTTCCAATCCTCTGCAGTTTGCTTCAGCCAGCCAACCTAAATCTTTAGTGTTAACATAATTAGGTTTTGCAGAATAATGGCCCATTTTACCAGCTATCATTTCAGGTTAATAAAAACATCACATAATTTTAAATGTTACTACTTCATTTTATTTGCCCATCAATTCAAAGCAACTTTTGGGCGATGGGAGAAGGCAGAGGGGGATTCCAGCATTTATTAAATGCTCAACTATTGAAAAACATCACCCCTGAAAATTATTTGAATCATCTTGCTAGACTTTCTTTAGAACCTACTCTAAAAATGTACTGGGGGGAAGAATTTTTCTCCACAACAGATCTCAAATAACTGCATTTTATTCAATATTCAAGTGTTTTTCACAGATGTTATTTTCTCATTTCTAGTTAAGTACAATAATATGATTTATACAAGAGATATGTCTGCTTCTTATTTGATTCGTCAAATCCATAATTAATATGGTAAAATGTGAGTCACACCTTTCCAGGTGTTGAGAAGAGTAAAAGTTCTCCATGTTCCCATTCAAAATATGAACATTGTCACTCCTAATCATTCCTGACATCATATTATATTTATGTTAGCTTATGTGGGGAATTTGTTGGCATCTGTTTTAGGTAACTATAGGAAAAATATAATTTTATTGTAAGAAAGTAAAACTACAGTTAAAAGTAAGAAATCATTCTCTATAGAAACGGTCAGAACTGTCAGAATATTTATATCAGATGGATATTTGATATTTCTTAGAAACAAGATTGATTAGAACCTACTGCTTATTTCTTGAGGCAAACAGAGTTGTTCATGACTAGACATTTGAATCAAACCCCCAGGGTTTTGATCTCTTATCTCTATATATTTTATTCCTATATATTATAAAGGTCATCCAATTGGATTTCCTTAAAAAAAAAACAAATCTAGAGTTTCACCTGGTTGTTCTTTTTGTTTCAAGCTGTGCATTAGTCATTAGCCTTATCAATAAATGCTTGGAGTCAAAGTGGCAGGTAAGATATCCAAGTTCAGACTCCTGAAACTGAAGCTTTAAATCATATGGATCATAAACACATATAGAAGTCCAGACATGACACATGTATAGAAAACACACAGTTTGAAGTCCACACATATCCTACTCAATCCTGTGAGCAGAGAAACTGTTAAATAGATATTTTATTTGGTGATTAACAACAGTAAAGTACAACAACCCATTTTCCACATAGCAAAGAGCATCCCATTTCAGAATGCTAAGTCTTCACATCCCAATGTTGCTGAGTTATTGATGGTGGAGAGTGAAGGAGAAGGAACAAAAGATTTAATTTCAGGATTTCCTCACAGCTGCCCCTAATTCATCTGAAAGTATTTAAACTCAGAGATTCAAGACAGGGTGAGGCAGAGCACAAATGGCAGGGAGAGTCGGGTGTGGTCAGTGTCCTTCTTCCAGCCAGTACCCTTCTCTGTATTACCTGGGCCAATGTCTGGTGCCATTTTAGGGACCCAACTCGAGGACACCTTGGGCAGATCCACCCCAAACATTTACAGAGCCCAGGGCCAAAGTATTAATGGAGGCCCACTTGTCATGTGCCTAAATATTTGGAAATTACACATTAAGCTAACAGAGTGCTTATGAATAAAATATCCAATTTGGCTACTTTGACACATATGTTTTCATTGCTGTTGAAAGCCCAGAAATAGGTTTAGAATCCTTACACCGCTCCAAGATCAATATCTCCCCTCCACACCTCAACCCTGCCTCTTCCAGGCCCATGTTCTGGTGCTCTGGGTTTCACTTGAAGGGGGTCTCTCCTTGGTCACATGTGCATTCCTCAGGGAATACTCCAGGCCTGGGTACTGAACGACTTTTTGCCACCCCTCATGTCCAGGGTGTGCAATCATGATGCTGCCTACTTTTAGGAGCGTGGACCTCCAGAGAAAGCTCACCATGCCCAAAAAGTGGATGGAGGCTACCTGGGTAGGCTAAGTGACCGGGACAAAGCTAGAGGAAGGTGAGTCTGGGCTCCTCTAAGCAAGGGTCCCTCTTTGCCAGGACTTAGCAAACTTAGGTTCTCCCTACGGCCATGTACAGGGTCTGAAATGAATCATTGCCATATCACAGCAGGGAAGATTCATTATTTTTTCTATAAATAGCAACACTCTCTATATAGCTGAACCTTTGTCCCATTTTTTTGAAATTTTATATTCATCAGTACTATTGATAGAATCATATTTTCACTATGTGAAACTGTTAACAGATGAACTCATACGCAAAACTATATTATCCCACCACTATGTACCTATCCAAGTAGAAACAGAGCAAGAACTAGGATATAAGATGGAGGGAAAACTCAGTACCCTCTCTTTATCCCAACCTTGTTCTTGGGACATAAAACTGTAGATGAAAACAGATTTGAAAGGATGCTAGAAAGCAGCAGATAAGTAAAATCCACTAAGTTGGGGTTTCTTCAAAGGAATAGGCTTTTCAAAAGAATGTGAGAATCCAGATTAAAAAGAACATTTCATTTCCATTTGTTATATACCTAAAAGTGAAATTTTTATTAAAGGCAGATCACATCACTTCAGGATATTCAGAAAACTACATCTAAATACACTGAACACAAGATATTCCTCACCAATTTAGATTCTTATACTCTCATAAAGATAAATGCAGATGAATTGATTTAGATCAGACCTTCATTAAATTTTAGAATTAGCTTTTGGAATCCCACATATTGAATTGTGCAGTGTCTGATTCCTGAGCATTGTGACAAAGCCATCAGTGGATAATGATAAAGTGCATCATTGCCAGAAATAACACAGTCTGCCTTTGGTTTGTGCTAATAAAGTATAAGACAACTTAAATTCCAATTTTAATATTAGAAATCCACCTCATTATAAGTAATATCAAACTCTGTATGCTAGCAGAATTTTCATATGTATTCTTTGGTGAGCCTGAAATATAATTTTCTGTTTATGCTTCTAATGTAAATCTTCAATTTCTGGTTAGCCACTCTGGCACTAAGCCAAAGCTCTAATTTATTTCCATCTTTTCTTATTTCTTCTATCAAAAGAGACTGTTGGTTTGAATAACAAACATTCAATCGACTTAGACATGGGGTGGCAGGCAGGACAGGCATTACCTGTTTACCTTTTATTGCCTTTTTTGAATTGGCTTTTCTGGGAACAAAACCAATAAGACATGCTGTTCCTTCATCTAGTTTTGACTCAGGTTATTTATCAGAAAAACGTTCCCTGTTTCGCAAGGAGTGGCAGCAGAGTTAAGAATCGAGACTGGACCTAACAGTGCCGTAGGTTATTGCTCTACCAAGTCATGTAGGACTTCATTGTCCTCAAGACTCAGGGCTGATAATTGTTTTTGATTCCAGGAGGTGCTGCTGCTAACACATCTGAAACCCGCAGGACAACAGTGTGCCATGAATGGAATCCCAACTGTTTGAGCCTCTTCGAACCTTTGCAGAGGTTCTTCCCCACCTGCCTCTACTTGCTGTCTTGCACAGTAATTGGCCTAATAAAAGGCAGAAACAAGAATTTATTACACCTTGGGTGGTACTTAAAGCAAACTTTATTCTCAGAAACAGCAGTTATGTCTAGTTGCTGCTGTATATTTTGATATTTCATTTAAATACTTAGTCTGAATATATTCAAAGTCAAATTGCTAATCACTCAATTTCCCTGCTACTGTCCTGGTTCCCCAGGCGGCCTCTTATGATACTCCATGTAAACACTGTATTTGGAAAGATACATAGATCAGCATCCCTAGAGTCACATGATCACCATCAATCTGAAAATAGCATGACTCAAAAATAAAAGTCTCTCAGTACTCAGCCAACAGGCTTTGGCATAATGTTGGCAATCAGTTAGATATTTTTCTTTCTTTTCTATTTATTTATTTATTTACTTTTTTTTTTTTTGCTGTTATAATTTTTTTCCCAAGTGGCAATAGTCTCATGTTTTGTAGAAGTTGTCCAGGCTAGTGAACATCAATCCATCTTCCTGGGTACTAAATTCATCAGTTGAATGTGCTCAGTCCACACAGATATCAGTAAAAGTGAGTGTGAAACTGCTTGGTGGCTGTTCCTTTCATCTTAAGAAATCGCAATACAAATTCCTGAAATTGTTTATGCAGGAATTTTTATTCTTTAAATCTTCCAGTGTTAAAGCAACAAGAAAACATTTAGAATGTCCTTTGGTGGAATCTTATTACACTTGTTATATATGTAAACGGATATTCTTTGATGCCAGCACGTTCGTTGCCCTTACAGAGAAATCTCTGCACAATGAAACAAAACAGAACGAAAGAGGACAAAATAAAATGTCAGTCTTTGCTGATTCGAATCAGATACATTAACAGATTGTCTGGTAACACAAATCGGCAATAATACAAAAAATCTACATATTACAGTATTTCAAGAAAAATAACTTCATTTGAATACAAAAGGATAGATACACTTTCTTTTCTCCTATAGCCACTCTTGTGTAGTGGGTATGAGCTCGCACTGGGTGACTCAGTGCTGCTAAGATATACAAGGGTATGACTGGCTTGCGCTTCTGGAGGGGGCTGTTACACGTGTGCGTCACTAACATCAGACAAAGAAATCTTTCAACCAACAAGGGTTACAGAGCAACGTTCACTAAAGCACAGGTTGGAAGGGATTCAGGGACTGAAGCAGGCCAATATGGCAGCTTGTAACAGATTTCCTTATACCCACAATGCACCTGACAGCAAAGAATGCTTCTATTTGGTTGGTCCACACACCGGGCAGAGCGGTACGAGGGCGCACCACGTTAGAGTAGCAAATGTTTTTTTGTTTTTGTTTTTTTGTCTTTCCTGTTGGGG
>NW_026000078.1:6621107-6685862 GCF_001458135.2 Marmota marmota marmota | reverse complement strand
GCGCATCCACGTTAGAGTTAGGCAAATGTTTTTTGATTTTGTTTTTTTGTCTTTCCTGTTTGGGGGGGGGGGGGGTGGGCTGTCACAGCCTTTCCAATCCGCAGTAAGCTTTGCAGCTGGCGATGTGATTTGCAGTGATAATATCAACAGCTGCCAACTCCTCTGGAGTCAGAAATTAACAGTCTTGACTCCGATGTGCTGTCCACGTCTGAGAAATATGGCTTAGTTCAGTTAGGCCTTCTTAGTTTGTACGCTGTGTTTTGAGTGGGGGGTGTGTTTATGTTTCCTATGTTAGTAGCAAATGCTTGGGTTGTGTTTGCTTCCCCAGGGCACAGGCCTGTCCGATGGCTGGATGCGACATCTAGAACAGCAGGGGGCTGGCTGTTCCCAGCAGCGTGGTCAGCAGCAGTAGCAGCAGCAGCGCTAGGGAACCCTGCGGGGGCGCCCCCTGGCTGGAGTCGGAGCCGCAGCTGCCCGCCTCTTCACACCGCAGCTTCTCGCAGAGGATGCCAGTGTATGCAGCCGGGCACAGGCAGCGCACGTTGTTGTGGCACGTCCCCCCGTTCTGGCAGTGCAGGAGCTCGTTGTCGCAGACATTCGCTGCAGAATGAGGGGGAGGGTGGGGGGAGGTGCGGGGAGAGAGGCAGAATCAATTTAAGTTCATCTGGTACATCATGTTTTCAGCTTTAAAAAGAAAAAAAACACACACACACACACACAAAAAAAAAAACTCCATCGATCTTGTGCTCCCCCCTCCTTCACAAACTAAGCATGTGACTCCAATTTTCCAAACAAATGTAGTTTGCTGCCTTTGTTTTTATCATATTAGTCCTTTTCATATAGATTTTTGCTGCAATCTTGGATATTACCATTGTCCATTTCAGGCTTTTGAATGCAAAACAATACAATGCTCCTGGTTTGGCAGTTATCTTCTCTTCATGGAACTGGGACCTGTTGTGACCTCCTGGGTTTTTAAAGGACAAGTGCTGGATACAAGAATGCACAGCTTTGAAGCCAGATGAGTGGTATTTAGAATGCAAAGCAGTATTGCTAAAGTGACCAAGAACCTCTGGGGAGTGGGCCATTCTCCCCACTTCTTATTCCAGCAGCTGCACATGCAGACAGAGCCCAGGGGAAGCATGGGGATGAGGGTTGGGGATGTAGTGAAAGTACATGCTCCAGGCAAGCAGCAGCCAGATGGGAAGAGGGAAAGCTTGTTTCATGGGAGGGGTGTGAGGAAGAGCAGTCACTTTTGTCCCTGACAGCCTATTAGGATTTTTATCACCTTGTAAATATGGGAAGTGGAGCCCAAGGTTACCTTGTTTTCTGGGAATAGTAATAAATGCAATGGTGAAACCCTGATTACCAAAATTTCATTTCATCCATCAATTAATAGAATCAGTGAATAAAACCAGCCAAGCTTTTTGATACTAAAATTCATTCACAGTCTTTGTCATGTAACTTTACCTCTAATAATTTCTTATATCTTGAAAGCTCTAGTTATTCTCATTAATCCTATGTCTCATATTCCTTTAGATAATCAAGGTTTCACTGATTTAGCAGAATGTTAAATAGAACCCAGGGAAATTAACACAACAACAACGAATAAAAGAGCCAAGAACACTTCCCAGCAACAAATGCTGCTTAAGCACTTAACATATAGACCACTCTGGACTGAGGGGTGAGGGGCAGGTGGGAGCAGAGCAGAAAAAGCAGCTTTTTATAAATTATAACATTCTTTTTTCATTTAACAAACTGTCATGGTCAAATTTCCCCAGAGATGCCACATGAGTTAACTATACACACATGCGTGTGAACACACACACACACACACACATACACACACACACTGATCTAATGTTGCTATTGAGTGCAAACTGGGTTTTCTTTCTTATTTTTTTTTCTTTTTTGAAGACTGGTTTTTAAAGGTAATCTCAACCCTTTAAGTAATAACTCAATAGCGGATGTCACATTGTCCATTAATCATGTTCAATAGTTCTGTCACCTTCAAAAGAAGCTTCTTACAGACATGCTAATGTTCTGTGTGCAAATGAACTGACAAAAGGTGGCAGTGGGTAACCACAGAGCTAAAAACAAAGTGCCCTCAATAGGACCCTATTTGATTCCCTTCTTCAACAGCTTCTTTGTGACCTCTAAGAGAGTTGCATAATAATAGGTAAAACTTTCAAATGTATCCACACTTACTATTTGTAAATTTCAAGAGTGACTGACTGTTAAAGGCTATTAAATTCTTGAACGATACAAAAAAAAAAAAACAGCAGTGACCCATGGGTTCTTTTGACCATATAGGCTACCTCTCATTGTCTGGCTTAGAAATAATAAATATTAGACCCAAATTATAATGTTTTAAGAATCGTAGTTATAAATGTCAAGATCTGTAGCTGTGAAGCAAAGTCTCCATGTATGGTGTGGTTAGCCCCATGGACAAAACTGACAAAAGTCATTGTTTTTTTTGGATGTTATTAATCTGGAAAGCATACATAGGGTTTCAGGATTTTGTTTTGCTTACACTTCAAGAACTATCTACTTAATTGGGGCAACATGGAATAAACAGATGCAAATAACTGTTTCCCTTTAAAGATTCTCAGTGCTCTTGTTCTGGGCAGCAGATTGCTGAATGGGATACTTCCTTTCATTTGGGTACTTGATGTAGGAAAATATCTGCTCCATCAATATCGATAATTGCTTGCCTTGAATAATTGAGAACAAATCAATAGTTAATTAAATATCACTCCTCTTTTTTTAAAAAAGCAATTTTTCTTCTTCTTGGAATTGAATGTAAATTAGTTGTTGAGCAGAGGTTTACTTTTTTCTCTTTTTTTGAGAAGCTGGTGATTAAGTCAAAATGCAATACCTTCCCTACATTTACTAGTTGATTTTGATGGTTGGGAGAAATTTGATAAATATTGGAGGAACAGATGTAGCCCAGGATTAATCATCTCATAGATTTGGGTAATATATTTTCTATAGCATATAAATAGAATTTTTCTCCCCTGTGATACTGGGTATCAAACCCAGGGTCTCACACTTGTTAGGCAAGTGTTAAGAACTTTACTACTGAACTACATTCCCAGTCCAAAAATAAATAAATAAAATGAAACATAGAATATATTTTATTACTTTAGAATTTACTATAAAACATTTCATTTCTTGATTGAATGTTCGTCTTAAAGTTCAATACACGCAGAGCTTTACTGTACGCACAGCTTCTGTGTTGAAATCACACACTAGAAGCACATTTAAACCTAACCTAACTACATCTCTTACCTGGATTTTTTAACCCTCTGCTCCATCTTCATGTCATTTTGTACCAAAATTGTGTTGGTTAATACATAAAATCAGTGGTTAAATATCACTGAGCTCTTCCTCAGCATTTAAAACCTGTACTAAATATCATGAAGAAAATAGAAGAAATACAAAGCATGATCTCTGCTTTTAGGGAAATCACCTTGGTTGGGAGGATAAAATATATATAAGAAATGGCCTAATATTAGCTTCATTAAAATGCCTTTATCAGTTCCATCCAGCTCAACCAATGTCTATTTTGTGCCATCCATCCTGCTAAATTTTATGGTTGTAATTCTAATTGCCCTAAAGGAGCTCACTGTTTGGTGGAAAATAAACAAACATAAACAGAGATATTATGATGTGATAAAAAAAGAATTCAAAGGAAGTGCTTGCAAACTTCTAGGGGAACTCCAATGATGGTATAAATAATTGCTTTGGGAGAGATTAGGGAAGATTATATAAAAAATATATTTGAATAAAGATGTGCATCAGGCGGATACAGGTAGAAAGAGCATATGGATGGGGATATTGTATGAGTAAAGGCAAGGAGATGTCAAAGTGCTTTAATGGGTGTTAATCAGTAGTCTCTGAATTGTAAATCCACCCTTCTGATGTTGAAACCAGCACCCTATAGGTGTCTGCTGGATTCCACCAATAAGGGGCATTAGAGGGAACATAGAAGGAAGGAGGAATGAGGACATTTCCTTGATCCTATTTGATAGCTCTTGCTAACAAGTACTGCCCCAGCAATGGCCCTTCATGACCACAGCAGCATTTGGTTCCGGTGCTCAGTTATATTCAGAAATGGTTTCATTTCACTCTTGAAAATTCTGGGACCAGCTTAACAGCAACCCTTTCCCAGAGGCTTGAGCCCCAGTCTCAACGGGGCCTCTGCTCAGCATTTCAAAGGAACAGGCAGCAGCCAGATATTATCCCTCCCCAGAGGTGCAGTACCCACATTTATGATGTCTCTTGTCCAAACCTTTACTTTTTGAAAACCCCATCCTCCTTCCTGTAATCCCTCAACCCAGAGTGAAATTCTCTGCCTGGGTGAGCAGTTACTGTCTCAAAGTTACTTTAGATGTCCTATTTTCATTTTTAGATCCTCAGACACTTTTCTACCCATTTCCTTTAATAAATTTCCTCTGTTGAAATACCTAGCATGGTTTCAGTTTTCTAATGGGAGCCTGACTGAGAGATATGTGGAACATATTAGTGAACCATGATTGCATTATAGCTAGAATGCTGAATGTATAGGGAAAATGGAGATGGGAGTAACAGGTTGCACCCATAAAATGTTCTGAACATTTTATGTATAACACTGCAGAGTTTAGATAATAGGCAATGGAGAGCTGTCAAGAGGCATGAACAGGGTCTAAATGGAAAAAGGAGAGGCTAGACCAGAAGAGAACAGACTGGAGGTAAGGAAACTTTCAGCAAAATGGAATGGGGTAGGTTAGAGCAATTGGGAAAGGAAAAAAGGAACAGATTTAGAGATAACTTATGACTCTTGTTTTAAGCATGTGGATGTTTCATAAAGAAATTTATTAAGAAAGAAGATAGATAGGAGGAAGAGTTTGGTTTGAGAAGAAAAGAACTTTTTTGGGACCTATTGACTTTGAGGGGCCTAGGTTCTTCTGCAGGTGTTTTGCTATTAGTTGCAAAAACTCCTTAATGGTTCAGGAAATTGTTCATCCTGGAGATACAGATGTGGAGCAGGGGAGGTAGTAGTCATTGTTACAAAACCTCAAAAGAAGTAGAAGACTTCATGCTGGGAGACTATAGACCAAGTAAATGAGGACTGCAGCCAAAAATGGAAGAATATCAGCATCTAAGCCATTAAGTAGAGCAAGCAAGACAGTGACGGATGCAGAGGTCTTTGCTGATAACATTAAATGTTACACCTTCCAGAATTCTATCACATTATGACAAAGTTCCAAATACAGATCAGCTCATGCAGAAAATAAAACCAGGATGGGGATGGCAATTATGTTGACCATCTATACTGTACTTTCCTCTCACCCCAGCCCCCATACACCAGAAATTGTTATGGCTTAACTGTTTGTCTCCTCCAAAACTCATGATGAAATTTAGTTATAGTTTTAATAGTATTAAGCAGTGGGACCTTTAAGAGGTATCCTCATGAATGAATAGAAGCCAGCATCATGAGAATGGGTTTGCAAGAGGGAAGAATCTCTCTTGTACTCTCTGTCTCTGTGCTTCCAGCATTCTCTTTCCACCATGTTTTGACATAGTAAGAAGGCCTTCTCCAGCTGCTGGCCCTTTGACCTTGGTCTTTCCAGCCTCCAGAACTTTGAACCTATAAACACTTATTCATTATAAATTACTCAATCTGTGATATTATGTTATAACAACACAGAATGAACCAAGACAGAAATATATGTATTTAATCATGGCACTCCTTTGTACTTATATTCAGAATTCTCCTCAACATAAAGTCCCAGGCATCAACTACCAGTTGATAGAGCTGGCATAAGGATAAACACCAATTTGCAATCTGAGAATCATCTCCATTTCATCCTGCATGCAGATGTATATTGAAGATCCAACTGGGACTCTATACCCAACACAAAAATTTAATTCATAACTCTTTACTTGATGCTCTTCTATGTAGGTTAGTGTAAAACAGGAAAAGGTGCAATTATTTTATGAGATTTATTTTAGGCTTATCCAAAGTCTCTCTTTATTGTTATTGACAGTCTATGATTGTCTTCTCTCTGTAAAGAGGGAGGTTCATTTTAAATCCCTTATACAATACTTGGTCCAATATTGGATGCAAATAGTAATTTGCAAGATACAATTTTTTTGTTATGGTAAAATATGACACTTAGAGTAAAAGGTAATACTTTTCTGGTAGTAGCTTAACTACCTGCTAAAGGATTCCTTTTTCTATCTATACAAAACATTTATTTATGGTGTATCCAATATCACACCATATAGCCTAACCCCCCCCCCACGATTTGCAATATTAGAAATGCTCTCACATAGAGGGTCCCTGATAAGCTGTAGCCTTTGATAGATGAAGTTATAGTATTAATGCTATACTTAAGCAGTTATGGCGCCAAAAATGAAGGGTGGAGTCCTGGTGGAAAGACTGATCAGCAAGGTACTATAATATCTCTGATCACAGCTTCAGTTAGCAAGTCACAATAGCAGATACATTAGTTCTCACAGTTGCCATGAGTTCATAGAAACACTCAGAATTTCCTTAGAGAAAGAATAGAAATAAGCATCATTTTTTCCTCTTTTATTTCTATTTATTTTTTATAGTATCTTGGATGAGGAGAGTCTTAGTAATGTTGCTAAATTATTCTTTAATTTGGATTTTTTTTGTGTGTTTCTTTATTGTCACACACATTTGCTCTTCCAAAATTGAAATTTATTTTCAGAAGTTAAATTAAAAGACCTTGCTTCCTCCTCCCCATATTAGTCCTTTCTAGAAGATTTGGAAAAAAACAGACCTATAGATGGACCCAATATGTTCAAAGAGAGCACCAGCTAGGACTTAGTGTTGCTACTTGTTCTATTCTTTCTTTCTTTTTTTTCTTTACAACCTAAGGGTCACTTATTCCCAGATGGTCACTATGATCCATGCATTACCAAAGGGAAGTTTTCTTTTCTCTATTTGTATTTTGTTCAAAGCTATGCATTTAGGTTTGCCCTGTCAGTGAGCTGCTATGCTTGAGCAATGCTGGGTCTGTATTTATAGACTTGAAAGTTTCTCTTTTTGGCTTTGTCTCCTACACGTCAAGGAATCAATGTGATGTGTTACCATGACAGCTTTCCTTGATGGTTGTATTAATAAGTGACCTCTACCTTCACCACCTGAAACAAGCCCAGGATTGCTGAGGGAAAGATGTTCCAAATTGTTCCCGTCCTTTGCAAAGAAATGTCAAAAAGTGAATAACTCTACCAAGCAGGGTAATAACAAAGGTTTGTGTGCTACATTCAGGTCTGATTTAGGCATTTGAGAACTGGTGGCAGGAGATAAATTATGACCCATTTATATAGTCTTTGTGGCTGTTTTACTAAGTTGTGAGGGGTGATATATAAAATGGAACACACAGGTTAGATCCTGGGGTATGGAAGAAACTTTACAGAATGTAATATAATGGTCTTTTTTTGGGGGGAATTCTAGGTACACTAAATGCTTTCTCCCTTCTTTTTCTCACTTATGTCTGGCTATGACAGGTGGGATGGTGGAGTGGAAAAAATATTAGTTAAGAGCCATGAAACATGAATTCTAGTTCTGATTGGTCATCAATTCACTGTGAGACCTGGGCATATAATAAACTATTTAATGACATCCATGCATCCATCCATCCATCCATCCATCCATCCATCTGTCATCTAACCAGGCACTATTCTATAAGATGAGCATATAGTGATGAGTCAAACCAGCAATGTAACTGCACATACGGAGTTTGTAATCTGGTGCCAACTATGACAGTAGAGAAAAGGTTTAGAGTAGGTATTTCTAAAGTTCTCTTGAAGCTTATTATTTGATGCATAGTGTTAATAGAAAGCCTATCTTTATAGAGTCAAAGAATTAGAAATTCCTCCCATTTTTTGATCAAACATAATGACTTTTAAAGTTTTGTAATATTGTCAAGATGTGAATTACAAGACTTTCCTTCTATTATTTGGTGACAACTTGGATGACTCTTTTTTTGATAATCTCTTTTGCCCGTTTGTCTTATCTTGTACCCCATGGAACAGGATAACTTTCCCCTCACCTGCACTAAAGCATGAGGTGGTATAAAGAGAATTAGGGGAAGATCTTGTATTCAAGTTCAGTCTTTATTGGCTAATGGGTTGGGCATACTTGGGAAAATCACTTAACCACTTTGTGCCCCTTTCGGAAGCAGAGACAATAGCACTTGTTTTGTTTATCCAGTAAATAGATGAATTATGGGGAGGTGCTGTAAAAAATATATAAATCACAACCTAAGTACTCTTTGTTAATGTTCAGTTCCTTCTTTAGTCATCCCTAATGCTTGCTAGAAGCTCTTGAGTTGGAAGAGTACAGAATAAAGAATTTCTCACTAACTATCCAATCCAAGCTAGAAAAGAAGCGAAAATCCTCCTTAGAAGGCATCTCCGTGTATGTTCTGTTGTTATGAATCTTCAGAGAGTCTGGCTAAAAGTTTACTTGCATACAACTGATGTGTACACCACAGAGCCTTTCAAGGTTACCATGGAGTAGCAGTGCCCATTTTCTCGGAAGTGACTTTTATCCTCTCCATCAATGTGCATTCTCCTGTATCACTCAAGAGTACACACATAAGGTTCATTTCTAGAATGATAATAGGGATGGGCTGAGCCAGAAATCATATACCTTCTTGCTTCCTCTGCCCCTTAGCTGGCCCTTCAACTCTGTAGTGTTGAAGGGGAAGGAAAGGGAGGTGCATATGCAAACAGTAGACTAAAACCTGCAGGCCTCACATGAGACATCCATGATTTCCTGCTCCCATCTTATGCTCCTGTCTTCATCTGTATCCTTCTGGGGACAGTGGTAGTGGTGGCATGACTCCCATGTGACAGCATTCAGCTTACTTGTATTTCAATGTAACAAAGCAAAGGAGCAGAGCTGAAGGGCTGTAAGGAATAGTGTAGAAGTTGTCAGCTGAGTGGTCAGGCATGTCTACATAATCAAGTGCAACAGGTTCTGACCTAGGGAGCAGCCACTGTATTCTTACTTATCTAATATCAAAGCTCCTATCATGGGGGTAATACTATCTCTTGTCCAACCAAAGGAAACAGTGCTTACAACATTATAAAAAAGACCCATTCATTTTGAAGGAGCCCATGTGTCTGAGCAGGCGTGAGAGAGGTGACAGGTGACTCTAGAGAGGGGCAAGAGACACTACCAAGCACACCTAAATGTTTTGTCTTAGCAACCTGAATAAAGCCTCTGCTGATGTTGAGAAAGAATTAATTCACTGAGAATCCTACAAGCCGAAGGCTGGGCACCTTTCCCAAAGTGATCATTAATGATGTATTGAAATCCTATTTAGGTTAACACCTTCAGACACAGACACAGGCAAGATGCTCATAAAAAACAGTGCTGAGAAATCACAGATTTTCTCATCAGGTATCAGAAAATGCACTTGTCTAGTTTAATTAAAAGGTGCAAGTAACTTTTCCTCTTAGCTCAAGGTGAAAGATGGTGGTCATGGGAGGCATATTCACACACAATGGCAGCACACATCTAAATACAGACCATCATTTCCAAGTACATGACATTATGTCAGGAGAAGCAGTTATATTTATCCCTATAAGTACAGATATGTACCTCTACAAATACCTAACAGCATGTAAGCTTTAGCAAAAATACTGGGATAAATTGTAACCAAAAATACTGGGATAAATTGTGACCAGTGTTTACCTCTAGCTGGCAAAAATGCAGTTAATTTTAGGAATTTTAAATTTTTTGTCTATATACATTTTCCTTTTTCCAAATAACCTAGAATAAATATATAGTCCTTTGAAGATATTAAAATAAAAATAATTACTGTTTCTGGAAAAAAATAATATCTTTTACTGAAATGATAAAGGCAGTTCATTACAGAAATGAATTGTGCCATCATATTTTGCCAAATATCAGTATTTGTTTCATTAACATGTATTTCTAATAAAGCTACCAATTGTCTTAAATATCCAAAATCATCATCTCAGGGAAGGCATGGGTTCTTACATGATCTCATAATCATACAAGGGTCATAGACACTACTTCCTTAAAATGCCAGAGACTTCAATGCCATGAACTTTACTGCCACGGAACTAGCAGAATTTTCTGAGCTAAAGGGATCTGCTTATTGGTGGCCATTTTATTGATAACTAGTGCAGGCTGATGCAAACTTAGTGTGTATTTTAACCTCTGATGATGACTTTTCCAGTAGAAAATGATGGAAAAGTGATGACTTTTCCAGTAGAAAACTTATTTCAAGCAAATTGAGATTCCAATCTGCTATCCTTATATATGTCTGTACCTTATCTATAACCTACTCATTGTGGTTATTTATATCACTAGTATGCAGTCCTGTCTTCAGCACTGAATAGATGCTCAGTAAATATTTATTACACAAATAAAATGACATTTGTCTTTTTTTCCCCCTCTCTTTCTGAATGGTTGACACACATGTATTATTCATAAATAGATAGCTAGTTAGACAGCTAACCAGATAGATAGATAGGGAGGACAGTGGACAGAGATATAAACCTCTTAGATATAAAGCTATTAGGTTGGAGAGTAGGCAGTGGAAGGAATTTTTCCTCGATGACCTCATTTTTAACACTGGGAAGTAGGAGATATAGCCATCTGCTGACCATAGGTAGCATCTTGAAGTGGTAATGAAACACTGGCAGAGAATGTGAGAGGAAGTTCACTAGGAGCACAAGGAGAAACTTCGATGGCGGCAGTATGAGTTGTCTTAGGTTTCCATACTTTTTTAAAGGGAAAACGATAATAGGAAGAGAATGGGGACGTGCAGTAAGGTTTTTTTTTTTTTTTCCTTCAAAGATCTAATATACACTTGGGGAAGCAATGGAGGTGAGGGGAAGTAGCAAGAATGACAACTGTTTTGAGATGACAGATCAGAAGCAATCCTTTCATTATTTATTAAGTGAAATTTATTCATCTTGTCATAATCTGGGCATTGTGAGTAAACGAAGGTGAAAAAGACATGGATCTGAGGCCCTCAAGGAACTCAGTGACTTTTTCTTTTTTACTAAATTGGGAAATGATAAGTTAACTGTAAAACACAGGCTAAAGAAAAGTCCAGATGGAGCTGTTCCACGTGAGGGTGGGAGGGAAAAGAAAGATCATTATAGGGACATAGAAAAATACAAGCAAGAGGATTTGGTGTCCTTTGAAAAGATGGAATTGTGAAAGACAGTCTATACAGCCCCATACTGCGCTGAAGACAAATTTGTAAAACACCCCACATTCTGGCTGGGAGGCAGAGCAATACCACTGGCCTTTGATATCCAGCATTAAGAAATGCAAGTGTCTTTGGCTGAAAGGAGATAATTGTGTCATTAATTCTAACGTGTGATTTTTTTAAAAAGACAGAATTTCCATGCCTTTGAGCACTTTGTAAAGCTAAAATATAATTTGAGGTTCCTGTTTGTCAACCTATAGCCAAATGTCTCCTTAGAGACTTAATTTTTCCTATATATATTTGGCAGGAGTATTCTAAATATGGTCTAAGCCCTCTTAGGATTTTTAAACAGCAGGGATATTTAAATATGAAAAATAGCTACTGAAATCACACAGCAGTAACTTTTCTTAATGATTTTTTTTTTCCTTGGGAATCACTGTAATTCACTCTCGTCTGCTGTGGCCTTGCTGTCACCATAACTACCTCCTGACAATGTCAAATCAAGTCTTGGGAGGTGATTTTATAATGTCAGGATGAAACAAAGCCATTTCCCTGTTAATGCCAATGTCAAGGCAGAATGAATTGGTGTCAATAAATTCAAGGTGAGGAAAACAACATTACAGAATCAAGAGAATGAGCATAATGATGACAGGAGTCATTTAGGGATGCCTGGATCTGAGTAAAAATGACTGCTAATTTTCAAAAATGTATTTGCTACCATGCTGGGAACCAAATATTTAAATTTTCTAAAATATGTTAGCGAGGTGGAGAAAGGACAAAGAGTTTGCAATTATAGATGAGTCATAAGCAGACCTTTTCAATAAAGCCAGTACTGACCATTACAACTCACAGCCTTTTCTCATATACAAACTCCTGAGACACTCAAAATTTGAGCTTTGAAGTTTAATACTTAATAGTTTATGGTGGTGGTGTTCAAAACCCTGGGTTTGAATACCCATATCATCACAGGGGGGCTCTGCAATCTGTTATTTATGAATTTCCTTTTTTAAAAAAAATCTGTAAAAGAGGCCATTTTGCAGGGGCAATGTGAACAGGAAAGATCATTCAATTCAATAATTATTATTTCATGCTTTGTAAGTATTAGGCACCATCCCAAATTCTATAGTAAGAAAGATAAACTGGAAGAATCACAGAAATAGTATTTATTATTAAAGTTCATTATTTATGTCTCTTTAGATAATGTAATTTCATAGAGTGTATACTCTTGTGTCTTCTAGTTCACTCTTATCATTAATGATTTCTATCTTTCTTGGTACTTAAAAAATATTTGTCAATTTGAGAAAAAAATCTTTCACTCCTACAAATCCTTCAATGAATAAAACATTGCTTACCTGTTGGAAAGAAGATTGTTCCTTTTTTTTAATGAAGAGGAAAAACAGACAAAAGCCCTTATTAAAGAAAAAGTTGAAGACAAGGCTATTAAGGCAAGCTTTAGAGTAATGTTAAATAATTCTGCAGCATAACTTTTACTAAACCTGAACTTCAAACATGAGATGGAAGGAAGAGGTACATATTCCTTCTCTAACACCCAGAGGAATCCTTTTTCAATTGATTAAGAAAAAGATGTTAGAAAGAGAACAAGTCCACTCAATGTATGACCTGAAAAGAGGCAATGAAGTCATTTCAGGTATTTAGAAGGACCTTTTAAGGCTCTTCCTAGGAAGAGGAAGGCTGATGTGTCTCTGGAGACAGGTGAGTTACCTGGACCCCAAGCAGAGTCTGGCAAGAAATGTGTGGAAGTTGTATCTTTGGGGATTTTCAGATTCAGACATGAGAAGGAAAAAACACCACAAGCTTGTTTGGATACAATTGGGAGACTGTAATAACATGTTACAACTGCTCTTTGATGCAGGTTAGGGTAAAGTAGGGATGGATCAGATTTGGGTGGACTTGAGAAAGAGTAATCACTGAAGGTGCTTTCCACATATCTTCTAATTTTCACTTACCTCACATTTTTCATTCTTATTTCTTGAATCTATGTACTTTGATATCAGTGAGGAACTATAGAATATAAACTCCATGAAGATAAGGATTTCGACTCTTCCATTCTTTGCCATGCAGTGCCTAGAACAGCTCTGGGTAACAGACTGTACTCAATGAATATCTGAGTATTTTTGAGTGAATGAATAAACGAATTATATAGAAAAAGTCACATATTCCATATCCATGGCTTCCTTTCTGCTTCTAAAATAGCTTCCCAACTGTGTCTGTTCTTTCGACCCTAAATTAAATTGCACAAAAGTGCTATAGCCAGACTGAATTTCCTCAAAAAGTGTTTTCACGATACTTCTCACTCATTCTCTCACTTGAAACCTTCAGCGGCTCCCCACTGCTAATTGGATAATCCTGTAGTCAGGATCCCCAGCAATGTGATTGGAATCTCCTCATCATCTGCTTTTACTCCACAATATAAACTTTCTTTTGCTGGCTAATGTCCATGTACTCACACACATTATGTAATTAAAAGGCCAGAAATTTTACTATGTCATCTTCCTGAATGTTTCCAATGACCTGATATAAGAGGTGTTATTATTATTTCCATCTTATGAGAGATCTGTGGATCTTGCTCAAACCTCTCAGTGGCTGAACAGCAGAGGCAGGACTAAA
This sequence comes from Marmota marmota marmota, assembly GCF_001458135.2. Lineage (NCBI taxonomy): Eukaryota > Metazoa > Chordata > Mammalia > Rodentia > Sciuridae > Marmota > Marmota marmota. The sequence continues at coordinate 6,672,021 of NW_026000078.1, read as the reverse complement.
ATTGACATCTCTCTTACTGCTCCAAACCACTCTCCATACTGCCTTCCTGTGTGTTCACTATCACCTGCTTGCACCTGAGTGACTCTGCACCTGAGGTCTCCATCCCTAAACTTCCTACCCATCCTTAAGGTCCAGTCAGAGGCAACCCCTACTATGGTGGCTTCTCTGACCATCTGAGCCTGCAGATGCCTTCCTGTCTTTGAAGCCTTATAGCAGATAGTATAGATATGGACACATTGATAAAAATGTAGATATAGTTTGATCAGCCTGGATTTAAGCTTTAGTTCTACTAAATACTAGCTGGATGACCCTGTGGGTATCATTCAACTTGCCTTTTTTTCATTCACAAAACACATAATTTAATACCCAGTGTCCATCTGAGAGACTGTTCAGCAGATTAAATAAGTGAATGCATATAACTCAAATAAGAACAATGTCTACCACACAGGAAGTCCTTTGGTAAATGTTAAACATTTAACTCTTCTAAAACTATAACAAATATTTCTCCATGTGTATTTCTTGTCTTCTCAACTATGAGAGCAGGCCATTGTTGTCCACACTGCTGACCAGCATGGCGTTTGTCACAGTGGGGGTCAACTAGCAACCTTTTTCCATGGAAATGGAAGACACCTCTTTTATCTTTGTATCCTTAGGCACCTCTTTTATCTTTAAATCCTAAGTATCTATACTTTTTTTTTTTTTCCTGGCACATAACAGGAGATTCTCAAAGAATTTTCCTCAGTGATGATTTGTCAAGCAACTTCTGTATTTCCTAGGCTTTGGAAGGAATAAGTCATTCCTGAGCATTTAATCCACAATAACCTGGATTTTCTTTACTGTTTCAAGCACCTTTTTATACTTCTTCTTGGGTTTGTTCTATTGTAAAGACAGCAGCATAGAAAGAGAGGCAAAGAAGATGGAGAAGGAGGGGAAATGTGGGGTTGGGCTAAGCAGGAGAGAAATGCCCATGTGAGCCTATCCAGAGAGGCAGGGTCTATCCTACTTGGTGGGTGGTTCCAGCTGTGCTTGTTGGTGGGTAGGGAGCACATTTAAAGTTTAGATCCATCAAGACCTTACCCTAAATATGTATGTTGGGTTTAGATTCCATCTAGGCTGTTTTACTCCAAGGATCAGAAACAATGAATTCTTCATGTATTCCCCATTAAAAAGGCACAGAGGGTGAAAGGCAGATTCTCCATCTACCCCACTCCCCAAATTACCATGCAGGCTTGTTCTCTGAGACTAAGCTAAGATCCTCAACTCTAATACTTTGGTAGCCATTGGATATGCTGCTTGCTCTGCATGGGTCATATTATGAGGTTTTATCTTCTAGAGTTTTGTTTTTTTAACCAGTTGTTTTGATTTAGATATGAGTGTCCCCAGTAGATTAATCCTCTGATAGGGGTGGTAACTGTGGGTAGATGGGGTATGGTTGGGGGAGACAGGTCATTAGGGCTGTGCCTTTCACATTTACATTTTGTTGCTGGTGAATGGAACTCTCTCTGCTTCCAGGTTGCCATGTCCTGAGCTGTTTCCCTCCACCATGCCCTTCCATGGTAATGTTTGCTTTACCGTGGGACCAGAGCAATGGAGTCAGCTGTCTATAGACCTCTGAGATCATAGTGCCAAATTAATTTTCTTCCTTTAAGTTGTATTTGTCAGTTTTTTTTGTTTTTGGTCACAAATGCAAAAGCTGATTAAAATAACAGTCTTTTTATGTGGGTTAATCTCTGTGTCCTCTCTTCTGTACCATTGGTCTACCGGTCTATTTTGGTGCCAATAATCATGCTGTTCTTGTTACTATTGCTCTGTAGTATATAGTTTAAGATCTTGTATAGTGATGCCTCAAGATTCACTCTTCCTGCTAAGGATTGCTTTAGATATTCTGGGTCTCTTATTTTTCCAGATGAATTTCATGACTGCTTTTTCTATTTCTATGAGGAATGTCATTGGGATTTTGATTGGAATTACATTAAATTTGTATAATGCTTTTGGTAGTATGGTCATTTTGACAATATTAATTCTGCCTATCTGAGAACAAGAGAGATCTTTCCATCTTCTAAGGTCTTCTGTAATTTCTTTCTTTAGTGTTCTATAGTTTTCATTGTAGAGATCTTTCACCTCTTTTGTTAGGTTGATTCCCAAGTTTTTTTTTTTTTTTTTGAGGCTATTATAAATGGGATAGTTTTCCTATATTGGAGAAAAGATAGCCTCTTCAACAAATGGTGCTGGTAAAACTGGAAGTCCATATACAACAAAATGAAATTAAACCCGTATCTCTCACCATGTACAAAACTCAACTCAAAATGTATCAAAACCTAGGAATAAAACTAGAAACCCTGCGTCTAATAGAATAAAAAGTAGGCCCTAATCTCCATCATGTGGGATTAGGCCCCAACTTCCTTAATAAGACTCCTTTGGCACAAAAATTAAAATCAAGAATCAATAAATGGGATGGACTCAAATTAAAAGTTTCTTCTCAGCAAAAGAAACAATCTGTGAGGAGACTAGAGAGCCTACATCTTGGGAGCAAATCTTTACCCCTCACACATCCGATAGAGCACTAATCTCTAGAGTATATAAAGAACTTAAAAAGCTAAGCACCAGAAAAACAAATAACCCAATCAATAAATGGGCCAAGGAACCTAACAGACACTTCTCAGAAGGTGATATACAATCAATCAACAAATATATGAAAAAATGTTCAATATCTCTAGCAATTAGAGAAATGCAAATCAAAACTACTCTAAGATTTCATCTCACTCCAGTCTGAATGGCAGCTATTAAGCATACAAACAACAAAAAGTGTTGGCGAGGATGTAGGGGAAAAGGCACACTCATACATTGCTGGTGGGACTGCAAAATGGTGCAGCTAATCTGGAAAGCAGTATGGAGATTCCTTGGAAAACTGGGAATTGAACCACTATTTGACCCAGCTATCCCACTCCTCGGTCTCTACCCAAAGGACTTAAAAACAGCATACTACAGGGACACAGCCACATCAATGTTTATTGCAGCACAATTCACAGTAGCTAAACTATGGAACCAACCTAAATGCCCTTCAGTAAATAAATGAATAAAGAAAATGTGGCATATATACACAATGGAATATTACTCAGCAATAAAAGAGAATAAAATCATGGCATTTGCAGGTAAATGGATGAAGTTTCGAGGATATAATGATAAGTGAAGTTAGCCAATCCCAAAAAACTAAATGCCGAATATTTTCTCTGATATAAGGAGGCTGATTCACAGTGGGGTTGGGAGAATGAGCACGGGAAGATTAGAGGAACTCTAGATAGGGCAAAGGAGAGGGAGGGGAAAGGAGGGGTCAAGGGGGTAAAAAAGATGGTGGAATGAGATGGACATCATTACCCTAAGAACATGTGTGAAGACACGGAGGGTGTGAATATACTTTGTATACAACCAGAGACATGAAATATTGTGCTCTATATGTGTAATATGAATTGTAATGCATTCTTCTGTCATATATAACAAATTAAAATAAAAAAATTTTTAAAAACCCAGTCTTTCCTAATAGGCCTTTTGATTGATCTATGGTTCTTTGCTTCCATTCACCCCCTGTTCCCTGGGTTTCTGTGGCCGGTCACTGCTGGGTTAGCTACTCTATATGTGTCCAAGTCACTCATCTCCAAGCAGTGCCCCTTACTCATCAAATCTTTTGAACCTCAGTCCAGCCTATTCAGATCTGTTTCAACAGTCTCTGACATGTTTAGTCAGGCAATTCCTTTGGTCTAATTGAAGTTTCAGGTTATAAATTCTATGTTTGTCAAATCTACCTGCAAAGTTTAAATGTTTTGGTAAAAAGACTAGACTATGGCTGGTTTGGCTTTAACAAGACAAAGCAGGGTATTTAATTCACAGATTGCAGAGAAAGAAAAGATTCGCAAAGGCAACAGAGGTTTTTACAAGCCGACATTTCTGCTTGTGTTAAGTATGGGGAAGAAACACATAATTCAAAGGATATTGGGTCTAGGGCAAGGCTGCTACTTACATTGAACACTAAAGCCTTCTGCTTGTTGTCACTCATTGCTTTGATTTTTATGAAGTTAATATTAGAAGATTTCTTTGTTATAGTCTAGTAAGAAAGTATATGTTTTCAAGACAATTCCAAGTTTTCCAAATGCACCAAAGTACAAATATATCTAAAAGTGAATTCTTATATTTCCTTGTGTTTCAGGTATTGCCAATATTTAGAGTCACTGATGATATGAATAAAGAGTTAGGAGTATAATTTAATAAATATAGGGAAGTGATTCCTAAGGACATAATCAGGGTTCATGTCTCATACAGAACCGGAAATAAACTAAAAAAAAATCTTGCAAAAAACAAGTACATTTTGTTTCTTAATAATTTTCTGATGAGAATTATTAGGCTTCTGCTAATCCAATGCTTACATAACTAAAATACTTTAATTAATATTATAGATTATTCATTTTCTATTTTAAATTCATCAATTTTACTTTCTTTGAACAAGTAAAAAAAGCAAAGGTACCAGGAGTTGAAATTTTGTCTCGGTTTTGCTAGTATTACATAACTAATAAGATGAAAATTTATGACAAAAATTCTGTCAGTAAAGAGGAGCCATGCCAAAATTTCAAGATAAATGAATTTTTATGACCAAGTTATAAACTACATAATAAAGATTTAGCTTACAATGCTAACATCAATAGATCCTAAACTACATTGCCAAGAGCAATAAAGTGAGAATAATGGGAAAAGATTGAATGAGCACATGAAAAAGTAAGGGATTTTCAGTGATTTCCAACCCTTATCAGTTTATTTCCTACGAAGCCCATAATGAATTCATATTGATGATGGGTGATTACCTAATGACATCAAAATGCATGATCAATACATGCTAACTAGGCTAGGAATCTAGCTCAAAACATTCTTAATTGGAAACTAGTCAAGGAACAATGAAAACCTGAGCTGGCACAGGGGAACTGGAAGGGAGAAATCTAATTTCCTGGTTTGTTTGATGATGGATCTAAGAGACAACTGGAGATGACCAGGAATAGTTTGTCTTACCCACAGTTTTGGAGAAACAGCAGGAGCTTTGGAGTCATACAGACCCAAAATTACATTTTGGATCCTAAACTCACTAGTTGTGGAAACTTGGCATGGCAAGTAACCTCTCTTTGAGCCTTTGTTTCCATGTGTGTAAAAGAGACATGCTGTGTTTTAATCTAGTTAGGTGGTTCTGAAAATGAGAATCGACATCAACCTACAAGAAGCTGACTTATAGAATTTTAAGTATTTTCATTATAGAGAGGATTATATGAGATGAAATTATACATGAAACATCTGGCGAGTAACAAGAACTTCCTAAATGTTGGTGTTTCTTCTCCTTAAGGAGATATTTAAACAGATACTACATAAAAGATAACTAAAAGGAAAAGCAAAGTTGATAATGTCATTGTATATATCACACCTGGGGGGACATTCAGTCACATCATCATCCTAATAATAACTTACTAAGAGTCAGCCAAGTATATGATGCATGGCATTTTTGGTTGAAAGGTGATGGTGAGCCAGCTAGCCATTGAGATGATATGATTATGTTAAGATTTGCATTCATATGGATATTGGACTCCTGCTGTTCACCTCTGTCTGCTACGGGACTCCTGGAGAGTTCCCATTGGTTGGGGAAGTACAGTAGGAGGGAGTTCTGGGGGAGGAACTTCCTCTGGGGGTTCTGGGAGAACGCCGCGAGTGTGGATCGGCGACTTTCCCGGGGGGCGTACAGAACATTGGCGGCAGTTTCAGAAAACAAAGTTTGTTCCTGCTTGAGTGGCTCGTGATTTTGTGCCCAGCCAGACTGCGGCAATAACTTATCAAATGCTTATTCTGTATCATGCATTATTCCAAGTGCTTTTTGTGTATTGACTTTGTCCTATTAACAATCTTGTAATATAGGTACTGCTATCCTGATAAATTTTCAGACAAATAAGCCAGGACTCAAGGAAGGCAAATAAGCTGTTCCAGGATAGTGGGACCTGTGGGGAGAAATTACTGTGCACTTTTACCTGATTGCTATGCCTCACATCAACACCCTGGGATGCTACTACCTTTGTCTCTCTCTGTTTCCTTCTCCTCTAAAATAGGTAGGAACCATCTTTACAAGGCATCTACACAGAGAGGGCAAGAGAAAAGAGTAAAGGGACATCTCGATACCAAACCACTTCAGAAGTGAGATTTAATACCAAGATTCTCAGCAAAGGCAGGCCCAGACTCTAATAGGTCCTAACTCCATCCATTTTCATTCTTTGCTCCCAACATAGTCTAAACCACTAGTAACTCTTACTTAGACTACTGTGGTCCTGATGAGATACATATATGTGAACCCAGGGCACTCTACCACTGAGCTACAAACCAGCCCTTTTTATGATTTAATTTCTAAAATTTTGAGATAATATCTCTGTTGCTGAGCCTGGCATTGAAGCTGTGATTCTCCAGAGTCACTGGGGTTGTGAGTGTGCATCACCACACCTGGCTTGTTGGCTCAAATCTTGTTGTCCCCTGTTGCTCCTTTATAATCCATTGTCCGTACTGTCCATGGTAGCCAGAATTACTATGTCTTAATTGAAATTTCCACATGACACCACTCTCCTGCTGCATGCCCATGGCACTTGGGTTATCATTTGCACCTCTTATCCTGCCCTTCAGGGATAGGGATCTGGACTGGCCTCTCTTTCCCACTCACCTCAGACCACCTCCTTCTCACCACCTCCAGCCATACCTGCTTCCTCCATTTTTTGAATGCGCTAAGCTCCTTTTTGATTTCTGTCTTTGGCAGGGGATGTCACAACTTCTGTCTGAAACACTCTTCCTCCAGAACTTTCCATAATGGGCTCTTCCTTAACACTGGGATCTCAGTGGAAGTGTTACCTTCTAAGAAAGGCCTTCACTGACTATGGAATCCACAGTGGTCTCTGCCACTGTTTCTTCCTTTATTTCCACCAAAACGTGGGAAGAGATAAAAATGCCTTAAAGAGGTCAGTAGTGAGCACCCCTAGAGCAGGTCCATATCTTTTTACCATAGTATCCTCAGTTCCCAGGACTGCGGATGGTACAGAACTCACTTTGAACAAAGTGAAGGCTTTGATAGCTTGTTTTACCCAGCATCCATCCTTTAAGGACCTAAAAATAGACCAGGGATAATGGATTTTGTGGAGGCTTTCCTGGCTGGGATGGATTTTAATTGCTCTTCTACCCTAGGAGTAGATAAACTCTCTTGACCTTCTGGGCTTTAAGACCCAATGATATCTATAGGACACAATTAACATCCCCATGCATGGGGCTGCCAGGCCTTCTAGAGTTAAATATCACAGGATGTGTCATAGCAGTGTTATTTTATGCAGCCTTGCTCCAGGGGAATATTATGCACTTGGAAATCCAGGAGAAAATTCCTCTCAGAGAAGTGATCATTCCTTGTGATGGATGGACAGTTTCCAACATTGGTTTCCACAGCTAGGCTACCTCCTAATTTCTAGTTTGGTATAAAAGTGAAAGCTGAAGGATGTTCTGCTGTCAAAAAAAGAACCTATCAAATAATTACTGCTATTATTCCACAAAGAGCTGCCTTTTTCTCTGGCAGTGCAGCTAAATATAAATATTCGTAAGAAGTCAATATGAAACCATAGGCCATAGAGGAAATCATTTCATATCCCAAACAGGAAACTATCGGATTTCTTTATGAGATTTAATTGCCAAAGTTATTCTAAAGTGTAAAATCGGTCCTGCCTGATAAAATATTATCTCTTAGTGTTCAGAAGGAAAGCTGAGGTGAAGTCAGCACAGCTCTTCCAGAGAAGAGAGCAGAGAAGCGATGTCATGGTAAACCAGGCTGCTAATGACCCCAGAGCGCATCACCGTGAACTGTCAGCTCAACGCTGAGAGGGGTGCGCAGGGCATGCCTTAGTTGCAGGGCATTAGGGCATGAGCTGCTTCATGAAGCTTATGACAAGACCCAGGACCAGCCATCTGTGAATCTAAAACATTGCTCCTGATGAAATCGGCCTGCACCCGCACACTCATTGCACTGGGAACTGTTTTTAGAGGGTTTTCTCTCCTGGCAGAGCAAATTGTTTTTTACTCTCAATGTTCTAAAGAAAAGGAAAAGAACAAGGAGAGAAATCAGGAAAAAAAAAAAAAGATACAGTTGTAACTTGGACTTCATAAATTCATTTGTACTTCCCGAGTGTACATCTGGGTAGTTGGGAAGGGGCGATACTGATTTGTGATTTAAAATCCTCCCCCTGGAAAATCCACAAGCAAATAACTTGCACTGTGAGTACCAGGCTGGCTTCCTCCTAAAATGCTGCGGTGAACATGTGATTCCATGTTCCAAAGCCCTGCACTGGAACAGCTCCTTTGTGCCACCTTCCTGGCTAAAGTACTCTATTCCAGAGGTGTTTTAACAAACTCCCCTGATGTCTTCCCGCTAGAGTCACTGCATAATGTGTTTTGTCAGGAGAAACTACTGGTGATGCTGCTAAGTCCTCTCCCCACCTGTAAAGAATCGTTAATCTTAACTGTGAATAATTCCAATTGACTTGACTGAATAGAAATAACATCAAATTGAAAATACTTTTTACCCCCTCTTTTGGAAACTTATTTTTTAGCCTGTCTTGCTCCCACCCCCACCTTTTCTTTCCTGTTTTTAGGTTGACATCTTTGTACACAGGCAAGGGTATTTTCAAAGACTCTCCAACAGCCATGAACTCAGAGAATAGGATCTTCAGAAACTATGTATTCTATTTTGAGACGGAATGAATAGCAGAACCTGAAGCGAGTGGCCTCTATGTTAGGAAAACAAAACAAAACACAACAGAATCTGGATTTTTACAAAGGATATATGAATAAAGTCATCCTAGGTTTAAGACTCAAATCAAATTAAATACGATTTCTTTCTCTTTGAACAACATGCTTGCAAGTCTTTGCAAAGTTTCAAAAGAAGAAAAGCAAAGAACTGTAACTTTTTTCCTCTTTGATACACCTCAGGTAATAAGACAAAGTGTGAACCAATATTTTATCCAAATCCAGTGATGACATATTTTTAGATGTAAGAGAGAACAGTAAAACTAAAATCAAGAATATGCATTAAAAATGACTTTTAAGAATGTATCCATCCAATTTCTTAAACTCTTGATTCCTTCTGAGATTGTAGGAAGTAGAAAAAAATTAGACAAAAATTAAATTTTATTCCTTACCAGGGAATAATGTTTCTATTTGAAAATAAAATTTGTATCCAACAAATAGGATTCCACATATAGGAAAACTACAGAAAATGGAATGATAAATCTGGCCTGCTCGTTTTTGGCATGCAGCAGTGTTATGCATTGAACCATCATATGGAAAACAGTAACTATGGAAATATGGCAATGATAATTAATGGTAAGGCATGACATGTTTCTTTTCTAACCCCAACCCCCTGCCACTGAGTATTTCAGCTTCAAAAAGACCATCAGGCTATTTTTTCAGTAATTATTTCATGAAAATTGTTAATATGTGAAATAACTGAATTTGCAGGACTTTAAAAAGGAAGCAGTGGATACTGCTCATTTCTGATACCTATTTTTTATTTTTAAGCCAGATGGTCAATGAAAGCAGTGACCTCAATAATAGCCAATGTAATTACCTACTTTATTTTTACTGAAATTGAAACTTCATTGAAAATAATTTTGTCTCTCAGTTTATTTATGGTGAAAAGTGCTTTTTACCTTTTGAACTTTAAGACTACTGGGCTGAATATAATGGCTAGAGATCTCCTTTAATCACCTCTAATGACTTCAGAGTAGGATGAAGTTAAATTTAAAATGATATAGAGTTCTTCTGCTTCCCCCAGACTGGCAGTTCCTAATTTTAGAAGATTGCCACTAGAGTGGTATAACAGTGGAACTAATGTGTCATCCCCATTAATCTGACTAATGGATTGCAAGTAGAGGGATTTCTGAACCAGATCTATATATTTTTTGTGTGTTTTCATATTTGACATTAGACATATGGTGAGTAACACTCCTGATTTGCAGATGAGAACATGTTGCAATTGAATATATTTGAATTTGGTCTATTAGAGCAAATGAGATCAACTTTTAAAGGGAAACTGAGCCTTTTTCTCTAATGTTATAGACAATCATTTTTTTAATGTCTCTAAGGATTCTGGGATACATGAACAAAAAAGAAGTCATCAGAAAAATTTTCTTACAGTATTCATAACAGAAAAAGCCAAAAAATTAATGTTCTGCTTCTTATATATTATGGCAAAGTATTAGATTCATAATTTCTAATGCATTAGGAGGCGAACACATCCTCACACTATAAACTCATAAGTCTACTGATATAAATAATTTATTCTGGCAGCTTATGTATGATTCAAACCATAATATTTATAAAGGAATGTTGCAATTTTCTTGTTACAAAAAAGTTAATAAAATACATTATTATTAGAGATAAATGAATAGCATTTCACAGATCACTCAAAACAAGAAAATAAATGCAAAACAAGACAAACAAACAAAAATCTCTTTGACCCTTAGAACATTACCTGACGATCTGATACATTGTGTATGTTTTAATTAGATTTGGCCTAAAACCATATTCCCAAACTCTATGTCAATTGACACAATAACACATTCAAGGAAGCATGTGGGGCAAAGCATATCTCAACATCTACAGCACTGAGCACAGTGCTGTGCACGGGTAAATGTGAATGGTACAAATGGAATTCCAGTGCACTATTTCCAGACTTTTCCAGATGTGTGCTGCTCTTTGTGGTTTAAATATTGGATTGGGGATGTGTTATCAAAATAACCAAAAATCCATAATAGAAAATAAACTGAGTGATAGATCAATGGTCTTTCTTTCCAATTTGGATGCTGTCTACCTGCCTTTATTTCTCTTTGCAAATGCTTTCCTAATGAAGGAGAGCAGATTGGAACTATTCTGTGTGTACACAACTAAAGCACATAAACAGGACTATGTTGGCCAGGCTTGCTTTAATTTTAAGATTTATATTTTCTCCTAATAATACAATTTTGATGTGTCAGTAGTTAGAGTCATGATAGAACAAATAGGAAGAAATTGCTTTTGTGTGAGGATAAAATTTTATGTAGCATTTCTGCAGAAGACCTATTTGCTCATCTGTACATTGATTATGTGGCACAATACCAAATGACAGGCCTAAGACCTGTTATTGCAGAATTATATTGTAGTGACTTTTGATAGGTAATGGTCCGTCAAATCATGCAAGTCATTCAAGATGAGGATTAAAATCTTGCATCATGTTATGTAGGCAACAGAACTGCATCGTGAAGCCAGACAACTTTATTTGCAGACCAACATAAAACCAAATGGAATCACTAACCCTGAGTGAAGGGTTCCCTAGTTGGTATCAGATGCTTCAACCTCCTTTGAGAGTAGAAGATTGGTTGGGGTGCAGTGTGGTAGTTACAGTGTGGTATATCAAAGGCTATTCTAAATTCCCTCTGAGAGTCCCAGTAAACAAGCACACCAGGCCCATTGGTAGGTTTACTTGCTTCTGGTGGGAGCTCTCAGAAAGGCTTGGCTGATGCACCTTAGAAAGTGGGATCTTATATTACTAGGGTCCCCAGGAATAGGTGTGGACCTGTGGCAGACTCCAAAGTCAGTCTGGGTGAGTGAGAACTTGATTTGCTGTGTCCAAATCCCATTCTCTTTCCAAAAGATTCAAAGCAGAGATACAGACTTCTGCTTAGTGTCCAGGAGATTTTCATTTTGTTAAATCCAGGTAGTTTATAGCCAAGCAAGTTTATGACTTATCAAACCAGTCCATGGAAGTATAGAGAATTCCTGTGGGTCTCTCTATCACCATCCTGCTTCACCCCAAGCAGATCCACTCAATGCACTTAATATCCCAAGTGATTCCAGGATGCCCTCCACTGCCCTATTTCATAGCCTTTGTCTTTCATTAGTCATCCCCCTTCTCTTGAAGATGGGTTTCAGTCTTTAGATGAAATGACCTGCCTCTTGTTATGATGGTCACAGTGTTATAGCCAGAGAAATATTTCTATACTTTCTTGAAATGGATGCGTCTTTCCAAATCTCATTGAAGACTACTCCATGAAACCTCCCCAATGTTTACAAAGACCCTGTTATCAGTATCTGCAGCCACTGTATCATGCCATCACAACTTCTTCTCTAACATCCCTCTAGGAGAGATGACAGGCACAGGACACAGAGCTGAGACAGTGTGTCTGCTACCAGCAGCTAATGATTTGGTGATGAAGAGAATTCTTGCCTTTCCTTGTCTCCAGGGCAACAGAGGGAGCCTGACCATGTAATGCCGACATGACATTGTGAAAGTTGCTACCACAATAAAGGCTCTTTTCCACGTATTGTTCTTGCCATGCTGTCCATTGCTGTCACTCATTTCACAGAAATGGTTGCAGTGCAACAGCAGTTAATTTCCATTTCACCACAGAGTTGTCTAGTAGAGTCACTTTGTAGTTGCCCTGTCTGTCTCAGAATATTGGACCCCCAAAGTGAATCAGGCATTTATTACTTTTCACAAGCATTAGCACAGCTGTTGAAGAAGAACAAGCATGCAGCTTAGAATATAGGGGCACCTTCCTGTTTCCAGCATCCGGCATTCAGTTTCATTTGATCCTAAGGAACCCCACTAGAGGATACCGCACAACCCTGTGAATAATGACCTTTTATTGCTTATAAAAATCATCATGTAAGTGTCTGCTGCTCAAGAGTCTTCCTCATTACACCTCACCTATAGCCTGGGCTTCCCGACAAGGCCTACCAGTGAGATGTCAAGCCCATTGCTCTACACATAGAACTTGAATGACAAATATATGTTGGTGTGGGCTAGAAAGGTAGAGAGCTGAGTTTGAGATTCATTCCTTTCTCTTTCTGATTTCATAACTTCAGGCAATTTGTTTCACCTCTCCAAGTCTTAGTTTACTCATCAGTAAACTGCCAAAAGTGCTATCTTCTGTTGTGGGAATGTTGCAAAGATTAAATAAAATGATGCAAACTGTCTGCTAGGATGATGATGGAATGTTGGAATAGGGTTATCTCTTTTGTTATATATGTGATCCTGGCAGCTATTTATGTGTGCTGTTTTCTTCTTTGGGATATTAATTTCTAAAGCAACATGGGGTCTTTTAATTGGGCAATGGTTTAATGTTTATTTATTTTGACAGGTTTTAGGGATTTTGTCAGAAAGTTTGTGGGGTGTTTTCATGTGCAAAGGCATTTTGGGTTTGAATGGCACAATGTGCATCCTGAGAATAAATGCTTATTTTTTTTTTTTTGATTAACATCCTTGGCCTATGTGAATGCACAGGGGTTGCATCTCAATGGTATTGGTACATTATGACAGGATCTCCTCTGCATGCACCTACACATTGGCCTTATAATCTGGGAATCTAAGTATAACTTGCTTGCTCCAAGTATGCATGGCGGAATAGCTGTTGATTCTGTGAAATAAATTCAGTGCACACAGAGGGCAGAGAACAAACATTTGTTCCAGTTGGCAGAAGATAAACTGATAGTGAGACAGAGTTGGTAACCCTTGTCAGTTGATGCTTGTTTTTATCCAGAGGGCTCTTTCTCCTTGTATGATACTGTTTATGTTCATGGACACTCCCATTAATGAGTACTGAGGGTTGTTTCCATCTCACTGGAAGCAAAGTGATCTTGTAGCTGGGCTGCAGTCCAAGATTATAATGCTGCAAGCTCCTATTCCCTCCCACCTCTCAAAAAGAGTTGAGCTTAAAGTGGATCTATTTTGGATTCATTGCAATGAGCATGCAAGTCATATGAGGCAAGGAGTCAGATCTGTATCTTGGTTTTACAATAGCCCTATCACTAATTGTCTGCTTTGAACAAATTAAATTTTCTGAGACTCAGTTGCTTCATCTATAAAATGAGAATAACAGCACTTCCTTGTAGGGTTATTGGGAGACTAAATGAATAAAACGTGTGAAATGTCCAAAAACACTGATGATAATGATGGAATAGGGCTGCCTCTTCTCTCATATATGAACCTGTGACTAAATATATGACAGCTATTTATGTGTGCTATTTCCTTCTTTAGGGAACATAAGGACTGCTAATCATGCAACAGTTTGATGTTTAAGCCCATGATGTGTTTATTAATGAAATCTTTTAAATTTATTTTAATTTATAAAGCAATTATAACATAGGTGTATTTATTTGTAAGAGTACACCTTACTTTCCTGCATGCAATCCATTTTTTTTCCTGTTTATTAAAGTCATGGTGGTTTGAAAAGAAAGACACAGTCAGCAGGAAAACCTTAAGTACATTGGAGGAAAAAAAATTGGACTTATGCTGAATTGAATATCTCCCCTGGGGGGCCTTGGTCATGATCTCCAGTGATGTTTTCAAACACACTCTTCAGTGAGTAATGATATTCTTGTAGCTGGAAACTAGGAACATGCTGAGGGAAAGAAAAGATCCCCAGTGAACTCCTGTCTTCTTTGAAAGGAATTGTGTTTGCAATGTCCTTTTTGACTGTCAGTTTCTGGATGAAGTTTTGGACAGAAAACTGCACTCTAAAAGAGCACTATTTTCTGTACTGATGTTAAATTTGGAGCTAGGAACAGGTAATAACTTGCCTTCTTGATTAAAGAGAAATAGCAGACTACCATTTCTTTTTGATTCCTTAACAAATGAAATTGACTGTGATGTTGTGCAAAATAATAAAATTCTAATTTGAAATTAGACATAATAGAAAACTCTTTCTTTTACTATACAAGTGATTGATTCTGACCACTGTTTTAGGATACTAAATTGGAGTCAGGGAAGTAAGCCACACCAAATGGAAACCTCATAGTCTCACTTGGAGGATCCAGAGAGAGGGATTCAAGAATATGGAGCCTTATGTACTGGGGATCTAATTTTGTAGAATGAAGTCACCTCCCTGGGTCCAGGAGAGCAGACATAGGATATCAAGTACTTCCTGAGCAAAGGAAGGATATTCAACTCCTTATCTTTATGGGCCATTTCACTCCTCATTGAATTTCAGAACTTTTAGGAATCCATATTAATGGCTCCTCCCACCAGTAACATTTTCTACATTTCCCTGGATACTCATAATTAACTACCTTGTCAAATACTGCTTAAAAACCAACATTTCAGGGATGGGGTTGTGGCTCAGTGACAGAGTGCTTGCCTAGCATGTGTGAAGCACTGAGTTCGATTCTCAGCACCACATATAAATAAATAAAATAAAGGTCCATCAACAACTAAAAAAATATTTTTAAAAATTTCAGATTGGGATCTCCATTTACAGGTTTAATGACTAATTGACAATTGCAAATCCTTCATAACTCTTCATCAAGGTTATCTACTGGCATTTTCTTATAGTAGAGTCATACTAATAATATGATAGCTATTATGGTGCTTACTATACCACAGATTTCATGTTCAGTAGTTTTTTGCTTGTTTGAGATTTTTTAAAACTTTTTATAAAATTGGTGCAATGCAAATAAACATAATGGGTTAATTATAGCATGGTTGTACGTGCACATAACATCATTTGATCAGTCTCATTCCCCAGTACCTTCCGTTTCCCACTCCCTCCTCCCGCACCTGATCTACCTGCTCTACTGTACATATATACATAGAATTCTTTTTAGTATTTGTGCATTGACAAAGCAGGCTCAGCGGTTCATAGAATTTCATTTAATTCTCTAACAACTCTAAGAGGTGTAATCTTTTTTTTAGAGAAGTGAAACCTGAGGACAAAAAGGTTAGGTAATTTGCTGCATGATATACTTAGTAAGGGGAAGGTCTGAAATTTCAACCAATATCAGAAAGAGAGCTACTCAGCAAGACTAGAACTAGAATAATATCCCGTTTCCTTGTACAACCACAGCCATTAGCAGGGCCCTACATACTCTGGACAGAAAACTTCTGCCTTACTTTCTGGTTTTATGATTTTACTCCATTGCTCTTAAAGATTTATCAATCTCCTTGAGAACATGGTCTGTGTTCAACTTGTTTTTCATCTTGTATTGTACCTATCACGGTGCAGGGTTCAAATGGTCCATAAATGTTTGGTTATTGATTAATAAAGCCGGCAACTCAAGGTCTCTCCTCCTGCCTAGTTCTTTTCAGCGTGGTATTCTTATGTCATTTCTTCCTCCCCTGATGATTCTTCCCTCGATATGTATTTGCAACAACTAGTACATTGCATCAAAATACAACACAACACACCTATATGGTTTATAGAGGGAGAGCACATTCAAATGCAGTCTAAGCCAACCAAGATGGAATGATCCTGACCATGAGTCCTGTGTAAATATGCTAAAGTGACAGTCAATGTTTACATTCTCCTTACTTTTTGGAGGTTATGTTTCCTTCTCATTTTTACATTTTGTGATGACATTATTAGGGATGCAGAAGTATTAATGGGTACTTTGTCCCTCAGTTACTTTTGGTTCACTATGAAAATTTAGCCTCACTTGAAGGACAACACACATGTGGTTAAATTGTTACTTAAACTATTTTTATATTTTCTACAGGAATAAACAACCTCATTATCTTCAAAGTTAGAGTCTGAATTTGAGTATCTGTCTAGTGTAAGATGAGAAATCTTAACTTTGCTGAAAAACAGCACATAGCATGAACTTACTTAGAATAGCCAAATAACCCTGTGGAAAAGTCTCCTGAGGAGTTCTGAAAAAAAGAAGGGACTGAATGTATTTCTGATATAAAATCCCTAAGGATGTCAATAGTCACCAAACTGAAAGTAGTCAAGCATCTAATAGGTCTGGTTGTGACTCAAAGAATTCTAACTGTCTAATCATTACTCCTGAGAAATTGCTCTATGCCCAAGGGGTAAACCTAGTCTAGTTTTGATCTGTTTAGGGGTCACCATAATTCAAGATCTGTCTGTAGGGCAGTCATTTTAGCATTACAGGGCAATTTTCAGGATTTAGAATGATACTAAAATTGATGAAGAATTGCTGCTAATGTTAGGGTAAATTTTAATGGATTAAAGTTTAACATAAAAGACTTTATTTTCCTATTTGGAAACTGCAAAACCAAAAAAAAAACCACTTATAAAATCTTAACTGAAAATTTGCATTAACAGATGGCAATTACAATTTAAAATAACCACAAAAAGAGTTACAATAGGTATTAAAAGCCATGCAATTCTTAGCCTTCCATTTTTCAAGAATAAGCAATGTGTACCATAGCTTTCGTTTTATTGTGTCATTTGTTTGTCATTTGATTGTTCACCCAAATTTGTTAAACCAATTCCTATCATTGTCAATGCACCTGTGAGAGCAGGTACCATCACTTAATGTCTTATGTCTCACTGTATCACTTACTGTGGGAGAGAAACTGGGTAAGCATTTTAATTCATTGTATTGTTTAATTCCCACAGATAGTGAGGTGGGTCTAATTCATTTTACATGAGCAAAATCAGGGCTAAGTGAAACCTTAATTTCTTTCAACATTAAATATTTGAGTGTGAAACAATAACAGACTATAACATAGACTGTGCAAGAAGCTAGGCACATTACCCTAAGTTGAGATATTATATTTCATTTTATTATTTTTAAAATTCTTTCACTGTCTATAATGTTACACTTTATTCCCAAATTTAAAACAAATTAAAAAGTGCTAATGTATATTAATAATTCTGTTCAGTTTTTAAAACTGAACATAAACAGAAATGTTAAAGAATAGAGAAGAAGGCTATCAACAGAAGTAAAGCAGCCATATATTTTCTTTAACCCAACTTGCTTTTTTGTTGTTGTTGTTTTAGACATATTTTATCAAGGCAACTATGCAACCAAGAAGTTGATTTTAAAAAATGGTAATTGGGAACCTGGTAAAATAAATTTCAGAGTAATGCTAATCATGTGTGTCAAGATAACGGAAATTAAGGTGGCTTAAGTTTTCAGTTCTCTTCCGGAAAATCAATTATAGAGCAGTTACGCTACTGACACTAAACAACAAATCCCTGGATTTAGTTAATAAAAAAGAAGCTTCCACTTTTTTGAATGTTTTTTTTCCACATAAGAAACTCATAAGATTGATTTTTGAGAAGGAAGGAACAATTTAAATCAAGAATCATTAAATCCAGATATATTCTTGATCTGAGCCTCTTCGGATTAGCACTCACTTACCCTCTAGGGAAATATCTTTATAAAGTTGCCCATGGTCTTCAATACCATTGATCTTGGCTCTGCACCCTCTTATTGCAAACTCTAATGAGGAGTGGCAAACTGGCATCCAGCTTTCATCTTATTGGGGTTCTGCTTATGGACAATTCACAGCTGGATTAAATCTTTCAGAAATATATAATTATCCAACACATAGTTCTTAATTCTGGCTGTATGTTACAATCACCCAGGGAGTTACAAATGCCTGGAGTCTGGCCCCAGAGAATCACACTTAATATGCTGGAGTGGGGCCAGTGAAAACTATTTCATTTCAATCTCAATTAACCTTTATGTAGTCACTGAGATGTTCACTGTCTTGTCACTTTCTAGTTTTAGATGATTAGAATCTTGCTGTCATTCTTTCCCTTTTGTTCTCATAAAACCAATGACATAAAGGTTAAAGCCACTGAGAAAGAAAGTTTTTCAACAAGTGCAGTTATGCTCATTGCTTTTCAAAGAAGCAATTAATAATTTATAACAATTAACTGAGTTATGAGTTTCTCTTTCAATACGTTTCCAAACATGAATAGATTAAATGGTAATTGCCATCAAATTTTATGTTCTATTTCATGTGCCCAATAAAAGTTTATCTATTGGAGCTCACTCTGTATTTCCTTTTGATATATTCATAACCACATGCAATATGCTATATTAAAATATTTATTATTAGCCTATCAAATATTAACCACTTTTAAATTGTATGGATGAAAGAAAACAAATAGGCCACTTGTTTAAGTTTTCATGATTTTCCTTATTTTAATATGATTTAGATTTGTACAATACATGCCAATAAAAACTGATGAGGTGCAGTACTATGTGAGTTCCTGTCCTTTATTTGAAATTTTCTAAGGTATAAGTATACACTAGTCTTCCCAGCAACCATCATTATATGGACACTAATTGATAAAGACAAATAACAACAACAACAAAACACACTGGGCTTAGAAGTCAGCCTATTTTAGGTTAAAATTCCCAATTACTATCTGGTCCTCTACTTCTCAAACTTAAATGTGCATAAGAGTCACTGAAAGGTCTGGATAAAAGCTGATTGATAGGTCTGTGGCAAAGCCTGAGATTCTGTATTTCTCACATATTCCCAAATGATGCTAATGCTATTGGTCGAAGGATCAAACTTTTAAGTTACAAGGAGGACTCTAGCTGACATTATGCAGATTCCCTAGCCTTCCAGAGTTGAGGCTCATCTATCTGTAGAATGGGAAAAACTGCTAATGGGGTTTATGCAGATTTAATAAGAACATAAATAATAAGGTACAGTGCTTGACACATAGTAGGCACTTAATAATTAGTGGCCATTGCCATTATTATGTAATAGCAACGAGAGCTAATCTATGATTTGGAATGAGTGGCTATCATACAATATTTTTAAGGTTCCAACTCAGATATAAGAGTTCAAGGGTATAATTGAGCGATAGGTGTGGTCAGAAAAAGCAATCTAGAAAAGTCGTCGTGGGAGTCAAACTCAGATTTCAACAAGAATGAGACCAGTCTTAAACTGTCAGCCCTTGGAGGATGGGGATAATATTTTATTGATCTTTTGGAGTCCAAATTTGGAATAATTCCTGGTATGTACTGCAACTTCAATATTTGTTCAACAAATGACTGTGTGAATAAATGAATGAATGAGGAAGTGAATAATGTGGGCAACTTGATAACTAGACCAGTATGCTGGAGAGGAGAATTCAAAAGATTGAGCAAGGTCCTATTAAGAAACAAAGAAAACAATTAATAATGTAAAGAGAGAGCCACAAAATGGGAGAAAATTTTACCATATGCACCTCACATAAAGCATTAATCTCCAAGATATATAAAAACTCAAAAAAATTTAACATCAAAAACTCAAATAACCCAATCAATAAATGGGCAAAGGAACTGAACAGACACTTCACAGAAAAATAAATACAATCAATCAACAAATATATGAAAAAACATTCAACATCCCCAGCAATTAGAGAAATGCAAACCAAAACTACACTGAGATTCCATCTCATTCCATTTAGAATGGCAATTGTCAAGAATACAAGCAACAATAAATGTTGGTGAGGATGTGGGGGAAAAGATACACTCATACATTGCTGGTGGCACTGCAAATTGGTACAACCAATTTGTATGGAAAGTAGTTTGGATATTCCTCAGAAAACTTGGAATGGAACCACTATTTGACCTACTTATACCACTTATCTGTTTAAATCCCAAAGACTTAAAATTGGCCTAGTACAGTGATGAAGCCACATCAATATTTATAGAAGTTCAATTCACAATAGCTAAACTATGGAACCAACCTAGATGCCCTTCAACAGATGAATGCATAAAGAAATTGTGTTATATATGCACAACTGAATGTTAAAAGAAGAATGAAATTATGACATTTTCTGGTAAATGGATGGAAGTGAAGAACATCATGCTAAGCAAAATAAGCCAATCCCAAAGCACCAAATGCCAAATGTTTTCTTTGATATGCAGATGCTAACTCACAATAAGGTATGTAGATGCTAGAGAAGAATAGATACTTTTGATTAGACAAAAGGGAGTGAGTATGGGAGGGGAGAGGATATGGGAGTAGGAATGATAATAGAATGAGTTGGACATTATGACCCTATGTGCATATATGATTATACCACCTGTGTAACTCTACATCATGTACAACCAGAAGAATGAGTAGTTATACTCCATTTATGTATGGTGTGTCAAAATGCATTCTACTTTCATGAATAACTAATTAGAACAAATAAAAAAGAAGCTCTTTCTATCACCTTGGTTAAATTAAATAGGCGATCAAAGATAAAATAAAAGGCACTTCAACAAGTATTCAAAATTGTTTAATATTTTTAGCAATTAGGGAAATGAAAATCAAAACTACACTGAGATTTCATCTAGCTCCACTTAGAATGACAATCATCAAGAATACAAATAATATTAACTGCTGGCAAAGATGTGGGGAAAAAGAAACATATATATACACTGTTGGTGGATTGTAAAGTAATTCATCCACTATTGAAATAAATATGTTTGTTCTCTTAAAAGACCAGGAATAGAACCACAATATGATCCAGCTATATTACTCCTTGGTACTTAACCCCTCTTCCCCCAAAAAATACCACACCAAATTTAAACACACTCTAGGGATACATGAATACCCATGTGTATAGTAACATGATTCACAATGCCCAAGTTATAAAATCAGCTTAGGCATCTGTCAATGGATGAGCAGATAAAGAAAATGTGGAGTTTTACTCAACTATAAAGAAGGAAATTGTGTTATTTTTAGGAAAATGGATGGAATAGAGAACATCAGGATAAGTGAAATAAGCCAGACTCAGAAAGATAAGTGTCATGTTTTTCTCTTACATGTGGAAGCTATAGATAAAAAGGGGGGGATGGTAAAGAGGTGGAATCTCATAAAATAGAACAGAGACCAGAGGAAAGGAATCAGGAGGAGGAAGGAGAAAAGGCATAGGGGAATTAAATTACCAAATTGTTCTATCTGTATGTTCAAATACATCACAATGAACCCCACCACTATGTATAGTTATAGTGCATCAATAAATAAAGAAATGAATGGTGAGGGTTTTCTGCAGAGTGTAGTGTGTTCTGGTCTCATGTGTTATATACGAGGAGACGTATTAACATGGTTGATTTAAACATACTTCATTAGATGTTCCTATGATGTGAAGTACAAATTCCTCCATCACAATACTCTGGACTGTCTTGAGTAAAATCATTACTTCAAAAGTTTCAAGTCATAACATAATTAGCCGGAATTCATACATTATTGTCTACATGTATTTTTAGTATCCTTGTTGCATAACCAGCAACTTTAATTTTTATTTTAATTAGAAAGAACAGGGGTGCATTATCTCATGAAATATTTAAAATCTTCCATGTGGGTCCTAGAAAAAGCTAAGCAACATCATAGAGAATGTAGTGATCGTAGCCTCTGACATTATACCATTGCAAATTACTAGATTATCCTGGAACAAATGCTCTATAAATGCCCAAATTTTATATTTTTGCATTCAAAATCCATATGAACAATGTAGTTGTCCATATTGTTGATTTTTTAAGATAAAGAATACAAATTAACATGTGACCTAAATCTATAGGCCAATAATACTAATTAAAGAGTGGTCTAAATGTAGTCTTAAAACTAATTACATTAATAGTTCATTATTTTTGTAGTGTTTCAACTCTGAGACATACATTCATTTTTCCAAAAGAGTTGTAGTTTATGAAAAATAGCTGCAATCATCATCATCATCATCATCATCATCATCATCATCTATACTTTTGTAAGACGGGGAAAGGAATATTGTTAAAAATATATCTTAGCAATTGTTTCCACTTTGAAATGAACATCCGGCAATTTCTGAATGATCTTGACTGCTAAATACGAGGTTGAGTCAGGGATCCAGGTCAGAAGCACAGGAAATGAAGTGCTTCTGGCTCTGAATTTTTGTGGATGTGTGTGCCTGTTTGAGATGAAATTCGATTTTATTGAAATTTACTTCAGGTTAATCAATCGCTCTGTATTTACCCAGGCTTCTCCTCTCCATCTTGCAGCAACAGATGACTGAAGATTGACCATATTTTTTTTATCTTTCTCTTTTTTAATCAACAAGAGCTTACTACACTAAAGGATTTTATTGTAGAATTTTCTGTTAATTTATCCTCACATTCATGTTTAAAGCTACTTAAAAATGTAACTCAGTTGGAAGATTAATAGAAAAGCTCAAATTCTTATCAGTCATTACCTCTGAGGACTTTGCCCTTATCCCATAGTGACAAATGAAATATATACGTATGCAAAATCCAGATAGCATAATACCCAGTAAAGCATGGGTAGGTAATAAAAAAGTATGAAGTATTTTAAAGCAAATACAATCTATTTGGCTAACTTTGCCCCAAATTCAAGTACTGTATCAGTTGTCAAAACTACTCCCAATTTACAGATGAGGAGTATCAATAAAATTTACAGATGAGGAGTTTCAATAAAATTGCCTAAAGACAAATTGAGAAGTGATAGAACATTCAAACCCAAGTGTGTCTCCTTGTGAGAAGCTGGCTTCTAGGCGACTGTGCTACTTGACCATAATTTTAAAAATATCCAGAGTATACAAAGAACTCAAAAAATTAAACAATAAGAAAACAAATAACCCAATCAACAAATGGGCCAAGGACCTGAACAGACACTTCTCAGAGGAGGACATACAATCAATCAACAAGTACATGAAAAAATGCTCACCATCTCTAGCAGTCAGAGAAATGCAAATCAAAACCACCCTAAGATACCATCTCACTCCAGTAAGATTGGCAGCCATTATGAAGTCAAACAACAACAAGTGCTGGAGAGGATGTGGGGAAAAGGGTACTCTTGTACATTGCTGGTGGGACTGCAAACTGGTGCGGCCAATCTGGAAAGCAGTATGGAGATTCCTGGGAAAGCTGGGAATGGAACCACCATTTGACCCAGCTATTGCCCTTCTTGGACTTTTCCCTGAAGACCTTAAAAGAGCGTACTACAGGGATACTGCTACATCGATGTTCATAGCAGCACAATTCACAATTGCTAGACTGTGGAACCAACCCAGATGCCCTTCAATAGATGAATGGATAAAAAAAATGTGGCATTTATACACCATGGAGTATTACGCAGCACTAAAAAATGACAAAATCATAGAATTTGCAGGGAAATGGATGGCACTAGAGCAGATTATGCTTAGTGAAGCTAGCCAATCCCTAAAAAACAAATACCAAATGTCTTCTTTGATATAATGAGAGCAACTAAGAACAGAGCAGGGAGGAAGAGCAGGAAGAAAAGATTAACATTAAACAGATACATGAGGTGGGATGGAAAGGGAGAGAAAAGGGAAATTGCATGGTAATGGAGGGAGACCCTCATTGTTATACAAAATTACATATAAGAGGTTGTGAGGGGAATGGGAAAAAAAACAAGGAGAGATATGAATTACAGTAGATGGGGTAGAGAGAGAAGATGGGAGGGGAGGGAGGGGGGATGGTAGAGGATAGGAAAGGTAGCAGAATACAACAGTTACTAATAGGGCATTATGTAAAAATGTGGATGTGTAACCGATGTGATTCTGCAATCTGTATTTGGGGTAAAATTGGGAGTTCATAACCAACTTGAATCTAATGTATGAAATATGATATGTCAAGAGCTTTATAATGTTTTGAACAACCAATAAAAAAAATTAAAAAAAAATAAAAAAATAAAAAGAGAAAACTTGACAAAGATGAGATGAAAAGTTGATATGCATTTAAATAGGAATGGGTCATGACCTTATTCCTGTGGATGACCTAGAATGCCCTGGGTTTAAGAGGTTCAGCCACCCTCGAAAGAGAATCTGGACAGAAGGGTAAGCGTTCATAGCACTGACACATACTTTATTCAGAATAATTGCCTCCAATATTAAAGGTGATGTTTTTAAAATAAAAACAAAACCCCCAAAGCCTTATATTCTCAATGTGCCCTGTATGTCATTTTTCTGTGCCCTTGGTTTGGTACCCTCACATTATTAATGTAATTTTCTCCTAGTAGAGTTTTTTTACTGGTATTCAAGGTGACGGATTGTTCCTGCAGAATGCAACAGAATGATTCCTCGCACTAACATGAGCAATACTGATCATATTATGGCCACCCTGACTTCTTTTTCATTAGTCGCTGATTGTGCTAAATTGATGCTAAATTGGCTTGGCTGGCTCTTAAAGCCTTTACACAGTTGGCATTGACTATGCCTGTGATCTTGTCCTGGAAATTAAATGGTCAAAGACTTCATGTTTCTGAGAATTGTAATTTTTTTTTCTTAAGTTCAATTAGGGCCTTGTAAATATGAACCAGTTAGATCAACTCCCTGTGATATCCAAGTCAGGGTTTTAATGAAATGTGTGTGTTTTTTTTTTCTTTTCTTTCTTATGCTCTCTCCTGACTCTGGCTTCATATTCTTTCCATTTAATTTAATAGCTTTTCTGTTTCTTTATTTTTAACCGCTGTGTGCATTGGAAAAAAATCAAACTACAGTCTGCGGAACAAATCTACCCTGCCTCCTGTTTATTATAGCCTATGAACTTACAAACCAAAAATTGCTTTTACAATTTTTAAATGATTGAAACAAAATAAAAAGGAATAATATTTCTTCATATATGAAAATTCCATAGAATTCCAATTTCAGCATTCATTAATAAAGTTTTATTGGAACATCTATACTTGCCTATGTGAATGTTGTCTGTGGCTGATTTTGTTCTATAACAACAAAGTTGAATAGCTGTGACAGAGGCTGTATGGCCTACAGAGCCTAAAATAGTGAGTAGGTGGCCCTTTATAAAAAGTTTGCCCCTCTCTGGGAAAAAATCATTAAAGCTTCTCTCTCCCTTCACATTTTTTTTAAGAGAGAGAAAGAGAGAGAGAGAGAGAGAGAGAGAGAGAGAGAGAGAGAGAGAATTTTTTTTTAATGTTTATTTTTTAGTTTTTGGCAGACACTACATCTCTGTCTGTATGTGGTGCTGAGGATCGAACCCGGGCCGCACGCATGCCAGGCGAGTGCGCTACTGCTTGAGCCACATCCCCAGCCCTCCCTTCACAAATTTAAAATTACAAAATTCTATAAAATGCCTCAGCAAATGTGACCCACAATAAATATTCACTAACAATTGCTGTGCCAGGCATCAAGTGTTGGAGTCAAGGGAATCACCTTCTTTAGCATCAGTTTTGCCATCTGTGAACTGAGGAAGATAATCTTACTTTCCTGTGGAATGAGATAGTGCAAATATTCCTGACACATAGAGAGGGCTCAGTGAATAGCAATTTTTATTAGTTCAAAAATGATAATAATTATTTCTAAAAAACTGGTCTATATGCAAACAGATCAGGCCATTTGTGAGATTTCAGGACCACAGGATTACAGATGATCAGGAAGGATCCCTGGGAGATCAGGAGGATTTCATCAAAGGGGCATGGAACAAAGAAGGCCCAGGGAGTCAAGTATACACGTCTTGGGGAGGTGGCTGCAGAGACACCCAGAATCAAGACCCCTGGTTCCAAATGTAAGCCTTGCTTCCACCTTCCTAATGTTAATTTTCCTCTGGAATTTAGATGAAGAACCCTCCCACTGTGGTCGGTCTCTGATGGCTCTATCTTGGAATGATGCTATGGTGGAAGTTGAGGACTGGCCCTTCACCTCAATGACAATTTTGTTCTACAAGTTTCAAGTGGAGTGGCTGATTTTCATACTCAGACTTTATCTTTGTATAAGCAGTTTTTAAAACATTTTGAAATTCTCTCTCATACCCATTCACACACACACACACACACACACACTCATTAGTGTGTAAAGAATGGCTCTGGATAAAGTTCCTCAAAAGAATTAGAATGGAATGACAATATGACCCAGCTATACCACTCCTTGGTATTTATCCTAAGGAATTAACATCAGCATACCATAGTGATAGATGCATACCCATTTTTATAACTGCACAATTCTCAATAGTCAAACTATGGAATTAGCCTTGGTATCCATCAACGGGTGACTTAATAAAGAAAATGTGGTATACATGCACAATGGAGTTTTATTCATCCATGAAGAAGAATGAAATTTTGTCATTTGCAAGACAATGGATGAAAATTGAGAACATTATGTTAAGCAAAATAAGACAAACTCAGAAAGTCAAGGGTCATATGTTTTCTCTCATATGTGGAAGCTAGATAGGAAAAAGGAAAAGAAAGTTGGGGGTAAATCTTATGAAAATTGAAAGGAGATAAATAAAGAAGAGAATAGGGGAAGAAGGAAGGGTGGGAAAGGGAAAACACTAGGGAATGATATTGACCAAATTATATTGTTATATTTTGTGCATGCTCAAAATATAATAACAAACCCTACCATCATGTACGACTATAAAGCACCAATAAATCAATGGGTAAAAAATGGTATCAAGTGAAACTCCATGTATATTCTGTCTAAAGCAAAGAAAGGGCTTCACATATTATACATCCACTTGGCCTAAGGATCATCTTATTATCAGGTAGGACCAGGGTGCTGCATTTATTCTGGGCTACTAGTACATGAAACTGTGTCTGCAGTTTTCCATGAGGGTAGGCATCACACACACCTTTCTCTGGTAAGCCAAAATAGCTCTGTGGCATGAAATGGGCAAATTAGGGCACACTTGTTATTCTCAGTATTTTCTTAAAATAAAGGGAAAAATTATGATGAACTTCTAAGTACAGGTTAAGCTGTCCTCTCATTCAGAGCTGTGGGGCCTCTCTGAGCAAAGCATGGATAGCTAAGTAGAAGGTTAGTAGGCAAGTCTAAGAATAGTAGTAGGTGCCGGGAATTGCTATCTAGTATATGTCCACTACCTGCATTTGTTCTATTTTCAGCAACTCCGGAGCTGCAGATTTTGAATATCTTTAGGATATGATCCCCCTGTGGAGGGGCATTCTGAACAACTTACTCCTGCCAAGCTGGCTCCATCAGCATTTGCCTTTTATAGTTGCTCTGAATGGAGCCATTAGTGTGTAAAGAATTCCAGCACTTTCCACAGCATAAACCTTGCCCTCCACTCAGGGGTGGCACCAGGTTCCTGATGTATTAGAGGTTGGAGGGCTTTTTCTAACAATCCCAAATTAAAGTTAAGAATCAAGGGGAAATAAGAGCTGCAACTGGAAGTTGTGGCTCTTAGCACCAGTGTATCATGTGGCATTCTCCTGCTGAATCAGGAGAAATTTCACAACTGGGGGCAACCTTGGGATTTGCTCTTCTGTCTGACAAAATGAGTCTTTCCCCCCAGGAGGACTACCCAGCATACTTGTAATGCTTACAAATTGCCTCTTTCTATCTTCTGTCTTTCTAATATTTTCCTTTTTCAATTACCTCTGGGAGCCTCTGACTGGCTCTGTTTAAAGAGCACTTCCTTCTCACCCAGAGGAGCTGTACAACAGGAACTTCAAGGGCCCTTTCTGAGTATTTATTGTTCATTGCTGTTATGTATGTGGTACTCAGCAAGGGAACTGATACTGGTGTTTGAGTTGCTAGCAAGGAAATTAGAAGCTTGGATTCAATGATGGCATTCATTTTATTGATGAGACCAACTGTTAGGGACAGAGATAAAAGAGCTAACTGAGTAAAATCCTATGTGTGGGACTGCAAAAGCTCCGAAGAATTACAGACACATCCTCATTTAAGTGACATGCTCCCTGTCAAAGGATTCAACATGGGAGGTCAGCTGGTGAAATGTGAACTGGACATTTTAATGTAATACAGCAAATAGGAAGAGACAGCAACTACAGGCAATTGAAAAATTACAAGCTAGGTTCAAGGTATTTGTCCAGGGAGGTATAATCTTCATCTCACAGAAGCAATTGGAAACATCGTCTTAATATCTCCATGATCACAAGTTGTCAGGCCTGGAGAAGTTAATCTCATATTAAAAAAAAAAGAAAAAAGAAACCCTCCTGAACTACAGTAGCAGAAAAGCTATGACAGAAAAACAATCATAAGAAAATACAGAGTTAAATTGTCTTTAATTTCTGACTTTTGGAGGATTGAGAACGTGGGAAGTGGTAAGTAAGGAATCTAAAATGTGTGGGTAAAGAGTGGCTAGAGTCTGGAGGACAAATGAATGGCTAAACAGTAGTTCCTAATAAAAATCAACCTGGGCACTTCCATGTTACCTTTCTTCTGCTCCATGGGTTTGTTCTGAAGTCAGAAGTAGAAAACTGAAGAGATAGGAGAGCTTTTTCACCCAAATTTTTATATAAGCCAAAACCCTCCAGAAGCATCACTAGAAAGAGCCCATAAAGCTTCTGTTTGAACTTTTCCAGAACTAGGAAAATTATCATCCCCTAGTGGATCCTTCTATGGTTTCAGACAGCCAGAGAAAATAGTTATAGGAAAACACTTCTTTCCTTTCACCCACATTGCTTGCTCTATCTTCCTGAGCTGACGGGGCTGACGGGTCTACTTGATACATCATAGCCCTCCAAACACCTGCTGACAACTGTAACATGTCAAATCGTGTGATCACCAACCCACGTCACCTCTTCTCCATACAAAAAATCTTGCATCAAGGAGAGAACTCTCTTGCATCATTGTCTGCCATATATAAGATTCTGTTTCTAAGGACTAGCCTCTTGATGTGGGGTGCTCAGGGCATACTTCAGTGGAAATGTTACCTTCTTGGAGCTATGCTCAGTCTAAAACCAGGATAGCTTCTTGGCTCCTCAAGACATACTGTCATCTGGAATGAAGCTCTAATGGTCTTTAGGAGCTCCACATTTTTGTCACTTGAGCTACTGCTCATGTACCACCCCCCCAACCTTATCTGCACTTTTGCAATTTATTTTCAGTCTAAATTTTCAGCAGAAATTTTTACATAGTAGGGACTAAGTTATGCTCATCAGCACCTTTGAAGTATGGCTCTTAGATTGTTAACTTGGTTATTTTAAAAGTCTCTAGTTTTTCTGTAGTCTGTTGGAAACAATTTATGCTTTTATTTTTTAAAAATCAGTGATGAAGTGTGTGTGTGTGTATGTCTGTGAATACATGGACATAAACATATGTAGGGAGGGTCTAAGATGTTGCCTTCTTTGTCAAAAACATTTTGAATTTTTCTTAATGTCTGGAATATTAAGAAAGATCCTTTGGATATTAGTAATTATTCCCTTATGTGACACTGGCACCTCCACACTATCAGAAGGTGATTCTAATAGGTCTCCCAATTACTTCTTTCACTCTTTTGGTGGAGGAATTCTCATTAAGGCAAGTAAGCATTTCAGCTGAATGCATCTTTTAGCACATATATTGATATTTGAATTCCTTCATTTTGGAATGAAGGGGTCACAGAGTCTTCAAATTTTCTAATTTTCCACTAAGAATTTTTCCTCTAAAAATCAAGTCGCCTATAATACACTCTCACAATACCTTTTCATGGTCTTCAATCTTGACTGAAAAATATTTCACTGCCTTTACCTGCTAATTCACTCTACAAATCTGTCTTCTTAACCTACATTTCCCCTTTCTAATCCTATTATGTATTTCCTCAATAACATTTTACTCTTGCTTATCTTTATTCTAAGCATAAGTTCATTTCACTTCCGTGATACTCTCATTATCCTTGGCATTCTTGATGACTAGCATAGCAGGCAGTATAAAATAGGTCTTCAAAGATGTCTACATTGTCTTTCCCAGAATCCATTACCTTATGTGGCAAGTGACTACAGATGTCACTTAAAGATCTTGTAATGGAGAGAGTGTCCTGCATTATTTGTATAGGTCCTTCTATAAGTGGAGACCTGAAGTTGGGGTATGGCTCAGTGGTAGAGCACTTGCCTAGTGCAAGATCCTGGATTGATCTTTAGCAACACTCTCTTTCTCTCTCTCTCTCTCTCTCTCTCTCTCTCTCTCTCTCTCTCTCTGTCTCTCTCTCTCTTTTTTCCAGCTGTAGCCAAAGAAAACTATGATGATGGAGCACAAAGAGCACAAAGAGCTGGAAAGTTCCTGGCTTTAAAGACAGGGGAAGAAAGGGTGCAAACAAAGGAATGCATGATACCTCTAGAAATTAGAAAAGGTAGGGAAACAGGTTCTCCCCTAGAGCCTGCAGCAGGGCCTCCCAGAGATACTTTTAACTCTTTAGACCTTTAATCATCAAACTGTAAAGAAAATAAATTTATGTTGTTTGAAGCTACTAAGTTTTGGGCAATTTGTTATAGCAGTAATAGAAGACTAATATATAGTTATTGAGCACTCTCTGCAGAGGAATGCATCTAAACTATGACATTTTGTTCCCAGAAGTTTCTTATTCATCTCCTGAAAATAATTGACTTTATTTATTTTTTATTCCCCATGGTTTCTTACAGTATCTGGTTTGACTGTTTTATCTGGGAATTTTCCCAATATTTCACTTTAATTTAATTAAATATATTATTGATCAGGCTTTTGAGCTTCATACTAAACATGCTTCCCTGTTCTTGGTAATCTATGTCCTGGTCTCTTCTAAGAACCCACATTCTGATCCTACAGGTCACGGTCCAGCATCTGGATCTCAGTCTCCTCCTTGCTAAATGGACTTAGTTCTTGATTTCTTACAGCTCTATTCCAAAACTGTGTCATTTAACTTATGTTACCAAATCTTTAAACTTCAAATACCCAGACTTAATTCTTACGAAAATATCATTAGCATTTACATATGTTATTTAAAAAATGGGTAGCAATGGTGGCTTTAATAAACAATTCTCTTTAATAAACAATTTAATAAACCGAGAATTGTTTATTTAAGAATCTTACATATGCAAAGCATCTCACATATGCCCTCTAGGAAGACAACACAGCTCCTCACAGCCTCATTCATTCCACATGTGGCTATTTGTATTCTGTCAAACCAAATACTTATAAACCTCTGTCCAGTCCCCTTGGTGCTGGTAACAGGGTTAACTCTTCATATTTTATGTGCAGCATGGAACACTGCTTTGTCTTTAAAAGGTTCAGCTTTATTCTCTGAGATCTGGCTATTTTTTCTTTTCTGATTTCAAAAAGGGTCTTTTTTTTCTTTAATCTTATTTTTCTTCTCAACATCTCATTCTTCCACTGGCAACCTAATCACTAATTTTGACTCTGCCAGGCCTCCTTGAAACCTTTTTCCTTCTGTTTTCTTTTCATGCTGTCTAAAGACCATTCATTCTGGTGGTTGTCAAGTGTTTCACCTTTTCTTTCACAGAGACTAGCTAACATTTATGGGGCATGCAGTTGGTGACACCCTCAGGCAGCAAGTTCACTGATGAACCAGGAGTTCTTTAATTTCCACAGTTGAATCCTCACAGGGACTTTTGGGGTCAGCTTTGCGAAAGCCTCTTGTATCAGCCCTGTCTCTAACCAAAGGCTTTTTAGAAGCCCCTAGGTTAATAGTTCAGGGCTTCAATAGTGGTCAATCTTTCTGGAAGTCTGCACTAACATTGGACAATAAGATTTTGGATATGGCTTCTTATCTAGTGTTTTGTTACTCTACATGTACTCAGAACTAAGTGATAATAACTGGGTGTTTTTCTGTGTACCACCAGGTCCATTTTCATTATTTTCCTTATTATTATCCCTGTTCCTTACATAAAAAAGCAAGCTTAGAGAGTTGAAGTCATTTCCTCCAAGCCTTGCTAGTACTAAGGGAAGGAAGTGGATATCAAGCCCAGGTCTGTATAACTCCAGAACCCACTTAAAGAGCACATTTATTCTCGTTGTTTCACTCACAGGATGTAAATGATAGTGTCAGTAATTGGATCCCTTTCTTCACTTTCTGTTCTGAAATTCAAGTCCTTTTGGACTACAGTTCCACACTGCCGTTTGGAAATCCTCTGGGATGATGAGAGCCCTGGACCTGGATATCTCAGACTCTGGAATCTATCATGGGCCCTCGCTGGCAGCACCTACCCAAATGCTCACTTACTGCCAGCTCATTACTGCTGTTGTTACTGTCATCCCTACTCTACGACTGTCTTTCTTCTTGGCATTGGTTTCTTGTTGCCAGCTTAAGATCTCTGCCACTAATACTGTGGCCAAACCAAGAATGGGTTTGACTCAGACCAAGTAGCAATGTGTGTTTGAATGGAGGGGGAAAAGACAAAGAGTGGCATGAGGAGCATTTTGTGTGTGTGTGTGTGTATTTATGTGTGTGAAGACATAGGGATGACTGAAAAATATTTACTAACCCACCAGCACCAGCTAATCAGAATGGATACCTGCTAAAATACGAAGGCAGATTCCTGTCATGTTACCCAGTTAGTTGCTGGATCTTGATGCTGGTCTAAGAGATCCAAGGGAAAGGCACTTTCAGGAAATGGGGAAGTAGCTGAAGAATTTCTATATTTTAATATAAAATATTAGCCTATGTGGGTGGGTCTGAGGGAAGGCAAGAAAGATTTCAGAGTGAGTGCTCTTATGTGCTCAAAAGTAAGTTTGAAATATGTTAAATTCGCATATCAAATCTAGTCTCAACCCATACCAATCCTTAAATGAATAGCTAGAATAATCTTTTCAAAAATAAATCCAATCCTTTAATTTCTCTACTTAAAACCCTATACTGAATCCCATCTCTCTACAGTATGGTGGTTTCCATTCTTCATTCCGATAAGATGATCAAAACTACTCGATATTTCTGGAACACAGTGTGGTTAGCTCATGCACCTGTGCCCACTTTTTCTATCCTGGAGAGCTCCGCCTAATCCTCCAATACTTCCTAATCCTTCACTACTCCCCTTCTCTGGGGAGCTTTATGCCCATCTGGGATGTAGTAGAAAATAGCCATGTACAAACTTCTTCCTTAGTTCTGGTTTCCTTCTATTATACCTGGAGGGCTGCATGCCAGCCTCTCACTCCAGATGGTGAAGCCCGTGTCCAAATGTCCACAGCAGTTACCTCTTTTCAGCCTTGTAATCTCTATCATTTGCCCAATTCCTGAGTCATAGTGGGGACTCAGTACATCCTCAAAAGAATGGATAGTTTTATTCCCCATCATCCCAGTGGTCCATATAACAAGTATGGGGATGATGGAACTGAGGCACAGAGGGTTTTATGATTGGAACACCACAGGCTTAGATACAGCAGGAATTTTTGGTGACATTATAACTTTTTGGTGACATTGTAACGTTTTACAATATCCCAGTAAATAACCTAGAAAAACTGAGTTAGGCTCTTTTTGGGTTACTTTCCCCAAGCCAAGATGAATTGTTTCCACTCCAAATTCTTACCCTGTTTACACCCCAGGAATTCATTCAGTAGGTCCTCCTGGACCAAGAATTTTATATGACACTTTCTCTTTGAAAGGTGTATCTTAATTACAGTGTCTTCTTATTCTTTATGCCTTGAGTCTTGGTATATATTTCCTTTATAAACTATTTTCAGTTGCAGATGGACACAATACCTTAATTTTGTTTATTTATTTTTATGTGGTGCTGGAGCTCAAACCCAGGGTCTCACCCATGCTAGGCAAGCACTCTACCACTGAGCTATGCCTCCATCCCCTGGATATTTACTTCAATTCTTCTTCTGTATCTCTTTTCCTCTTCTGACTGCTTGACAGTTCTTCAGTGTCCAGGTTTTCCAGGATGAAAGGCTGCCCTCTGAGTCCTGTCTCCTCATGTGGTTCTGGGATCCACCCTTAGGGACTAGAGCTTTCTGGGAATCTATGGCACATAAGCCTTTTAACCTGGGGTCTTATCCAGAGTTTATGTGCAGGTGTGTAGCTTGACTTCTGAGGATCTGAATACTTTTTAATGCTCTTTCCAGCATGACTGCAGACCTCAACCTCCAGCTCTTGGATCCCATCCTAATCTTGATGTGCTCAATGCCAAATGTCTCTACTTACTGTCACAGTTCGTTGCTGCCCATGGCATTTCATTTTGGTTTTGCATTATGTATAAGTGTAGCTGCCAGATAAGTATAAATTTTTTTTTTAAGCAGCAGATAGAACATTCTATAATTTCCTGTAGATTTTTCTATATAATTTTCTATAAAAATTGGCTGTATTCAGCTATTATTATAGAATTTATCATGTAATATTTA
This sequence comes from Marmota marmota marmota, assembly GCF_001458135.2. Lineage (NCBI taxonomy): Eukaryota > Metazoa > Chordata > Mammalia > Rodentia > Sciuridae > Marmota > Marmota marmota. The sequence goes on along the minus strand of NW_026000078.1, from coordinate 6,637,225 downwards.
TTATATAGAGTCTAGCAGCTATTGTTGTATTACAGAAATAACATATAATTTCCCATAGAAATTAGCTCCAGATAGTACCTGCATGCTGATATATATATTTTTTTCAAGTATAAAGTAAGCAAAAAGAACTCTGGAGTTGTGTTGACCAATATGGTAACCATACATGTGGCTATTAAGTCTTGCAATGTACTGCAAATACAAAACACACTCCTGCTTCCAAAAACCATGAAAAATGGAAAACATATACTTCATAATTTTTGATATTTGAGGTTAAATAAAATAAGTTGTTAAAATCAATTTCTCCAGTTTCTTTTTACATTTTTTCAAAAAAATGTGGATAACAACATATCCACAATTCTATATGTGGCTTGCATTATTTTCTATTGAACTGGTTTACCCTAGAGGATACACCTTGTGATTACTTAGTATTAGAAAGTTAACTATATAGAGAGTGCAGAATTAAAAAGCAGAAAAGGTTATTCATGGCAGGGGGAAGTTTCTGCTCAGAATTAAAATTTCTGTTCTTTGTGTACACTGACATGCCACCTGCCTTGACAAGCTTTTAAGAAGACTTGGTAATATCCAGAGAAATGAGGCCAAACTAAATGGCACCTGTCTAAGGCTTGCCCGTGGTGCCTAACCTCAAAGGATTAAAGCCAATATTGATTTTTGTCATTTATTTTATCTTGGCATTTAAATATCCCTTTGATTTATTACTGCCAGGTTTTTGGTTAAGATTCCATGATGGGTATGATAGAAAAGGTGGTAATAAGTTATGCAGATATCATTTAATTTATGAACTCCAGAGCTCTAGGGTAGCTTTCAGTTCAAGAAATATATTAACCACATACACATCACCCTTCATTTTGTGGTGAGGATTTCCAAGCTGGGTCCCTATTGTGCTACTTAATTTATGGTCTGGCCCAGTACACGGATCTCCATATAATATTTCAATATAAGTTGCGCCCGCCATCACAGGCGAAGAAGATGAGCCTCAAAGAAGCCAGCTGGACAGCTGATGGATCACTCTTTTCTATGGGCAGGGGCACTAAGTAGCCTTTAAAGCTTGTCAGAGATTTGAGTCTTTTTCTGCTCTGAGAAGCTGCACGCACAGGCGTAGACAAGCAGAGTCAGCCATGCTGCAGCAGGCAGAGGGCAGCTCCCGAGTTACTTACGTTGACAGCCGTAGTGCCAGGAATTTCCCGGCAGACACTCATCACACTTAGGCCCTGTCGTTCCAGTCTTACACTCACAAAATCCTGAGCCATTACAACGATCATGGATTGAGCCCAAAGGGTTACAATAACACTCTGTAGAAACAAGACAACACACAGGCTGGAGACAAGTCCGCATGGCTTATAGGTTATCAACACAGGAGCGTCACTTAAATGCATCACTTACTTAAAGAAAGATGTCCATTAATGAAATGCTTCAGCAAATATGGCTATTTCAGGACCATTTATTTATTTGCTTAGCCTTCCATGATATCATTTTTATGATATGGGAGGAAATCAACTGAAAACTTCCAAGGAAATAAGACATCATGTTTTTCACTGGTAACACATCATAATGGAGATTCCATTTGTTAGAGCATTTTTAGATGGTTTAATGAACACCATGAGAAGTTTGTATATCAAGGATAAATCAATATGCCATCAGTGTAAAATCTGTTTTAAATTATTCAAATGGGCTTATCTGTTACACTCAATATTCGAGAACTGCTGAACATTTAAAAAGTGCAATATGAAAGCACTTTGCTTACTCTAAGGTAGTTTTGCTTTATGGTTTGGGACAGCTCCTTAACTTATTTATGTATATACTGTTTTGTGATGAGCCCTTAGATGGTGTAGTTGCTAGGCATGATGGTACAGCTTTTATGCAGCTGAGATTAATGATCATGAAAGAAAACTAAATTTCATAATCCCAAATAAATTTCAACCCAGATGTAATTTCAGATGTATATTTTTCATCATAATATCTGCTACCAGGATAATACAACTTCGCATAGTAAAGAATAAACAGAACATTTTCTTGATTCAGCACATATTCTCATATAGGATATTTCACTTCTGAAGCTCTATTGTATTTAACATTTGAATCAGTAGGAGTTCCTTGGGTGGGCTTTGATAAAAAGCCTGGAAGGAATGCATAGGCAGTGTGCCCCTTAAAGAATTTGTGAGCCAAAGTCCCTTTCTTTATTACCAATCTATTTACTCTGGGGTAACTTATTATAACTCTCTGTCTCTCAATTTCTTTTATTTTAAAAGGGGCACATTAAGAAGTTTTCTGCCAAAATCCAAATAATATTATACAACCAACCAACTGACCAACTGACCAACCAAGTCCAGAGAACTTCCATTTAATATAATTAAGTTTAGTGTGTTAGATTAGCAATGAGGTTAACATTATAGAGGAACCAGGGGCTTTACTCTAACTTTGTGTCATAGAGGCTAATTAGATAATTTCTTCAAAGAATGTGGAGTTCCTCAGAATTAAGATTAATTTCATGTTGTCAGATTTTGAGTTCAGCGTTCTTATCACACAAGCATTTTTAGGGCTAACAGAGACATATGTAGGTAAAAGTATAACTCAATAAACTCTAAAATGCCCCCTTGCCTGGGTTGGTTTGTATTTAATAACTAAGTTTTTTTTTTCTTAAGGGACATTTTTTATTCTAATGTATATTTGTGTATGGGAGATATTTTAAAAACATATTTTAAAATTGTTATTTTGTTGTGTTTTTCAGTGTTTGTGCATATGTATACTGTAAGTTTGTACCTATACCAAAACTATAATATGTTATTACTATTTTTTTTTGTAGGTTTTTTTTTTAATATTTATTTTTCAATTCTAGGCGGACACAACATCTTTGTTGGTATGTGGTGCTGAGGCTCGAACCCGGGCCGCACGCATGCCGGTGGAGCACGCTACCGCTTGAGCCACATCCCCAGCCCCTGTTCTTACTATTTAAAGTGTATAAGTCGACAGTGAATCACCAAAATTTTTTAAGCCAGTTAACAGAGTTACATCTGGCCACCATGAATTCACATACTGTGCTAGTTAATTAGCCCATAACAATCAATTAATATAAGTTTATAGATGCAAAAAATGTAAACAAAACAAAACAAAAAAACCCAAACAGTGTATCATCTAAGCTATCATCATGAAAACACATATCAAGAAGAGGACTGGTTTTACCCTCTACCTTACTTATAAATAATTCAGCTTTAAAAAAAATATCACCCATTGAGCTTTGTTGCATGGTAGATGTTGGGAAATGGGAATATCCTTGAAGGATCATATTTTAGCCCATGAAACTATGAATACACAGGACTATTATATTATAAAAATGCTTTGGGTGGCTTGATTAAAAAGTTATGCTACAGTTGATTTATAGATATTATAATTGTGTTTATTTTGTTCTATATGTGGTACCTCTGATTACCTGATCTTGGGTTTCAAGGAGAATTAAAAATAATACATCATAACTTAGAGATATGTTTAGCAGCAACTGCTGAGCCCTCTGTTTCATTCTGATGCAAAGCTTTTTAGCAGGGATTATTAACAGTGATTACCCAAGGTCACAAACCATGTGTCCTCTTGCTTCCTGCTCAATGCTCAAGTTTATATGAAACAGAGGCATGCGAGGGTGCCACCTTCATGTAATTGGTGCATCACCACAGGATGATTACATGCATCTTTGGAGACATGGCTGTGTTTGGAATTTGAATGACAAATGGGTAAATTCACCAGTAATCACAAAGCAGTGATCACCGTGGCAACATGGATGAGCCAGCTGCATTTTATATTTGCCATAATATAAAATGATGCAAGTACTTTAAAACATCTATTTCAACACAGAGTCTACATCTATCAAAGATATGAGTTGTTCCCTCACAGTCAGGATGGTGAATTTAATTTATGATTGTTAAAGAATTGGCAAGTACATTTTTTAAAAAATTTTAATTTAGAAAAGACTTAGATAAAATTCAGTTTCTGAGATTAGTGTGTAAGTTTGTAGTTAGGTAAATATCCATTCATTTTCATTAGTGCTTTCTAGATGAAATGATGTTAAAATTAATTCTCAATTACTTGTGGTGTATTCTCTTAAATTTAATACACAATCTTTTCCTTTAAGGCTTTTTCTTAATATTTATTTAAACTATTAAATATTGTGAAACATTGTATGTAATCTTGCATATTTTGTAAGATGATTAGGTTTTATTTTGTGCTCCTATTTATTTTGCCTTTTCTGTTGCTTCCATATTTATAGCTTGACATTTATATATCTTTACAAATGGCATTCAGTGGAATACACTCTGCATTCAAAATTCAGACAGCTACATGTCTTTTGTTTTTTATTAATATCCTCAAATCTTTGAAACCCAAGTGTTATGAAGGCAATTGAACTTCTGTTCACAAGCTCAGAGTGGAATTGCTGCTGTCATCCAGAAAACATACTATGAGTCAAAATCTGACATGCTCAGCTTTGCTAATTGTGTCAGAGTGGTTAGGAGAGAATGTTCAGTCTTTGAAGTCAGGAAGCCCTTTGCTAAAGCTGAACAATTGGGTCAATTTGCCTTATTTTTTCTCAAATAGCAGAAATTACCAATGTAATACTTACCCTACTGTTTTATAAATGAAGATTAAATTGAAAAAAATATTGCAGGTCAGTTCACAGTTTACCCAGTGTTTACTGTGCTCACATCTGCTAGTGATTTCACCAGGAGGCTCACATGACTTACCTAAGACATATACCTATTAAATAGCAAACTGGGACTTGAACCCAGCTCTCCAGGCTAAGTCCAGTACTTTCTTCACTACTTCACAAATAATAAATAAGGAAGCATTTTGAAAAATATAAAATATTGTAGAAATAAAGAAGATTATGTATACTTCACCAAATTTAATTCAAAACAATTGTACAAGTATTTTATGTGACACTTGACAGGAATCTACATGACCTTGATAACCAAATCATTTCTTTTTTTTAAACATGAAAAGACCACCTGGAATTTTCCATAATGTGTATTTTATTTAATTTAGTTTTCATGTGAAAAAAACAAAGACTATCTTTAAAATTGGTGGTCTATATAGCTAACTACTAGTATGGTAACAGTCACCATATTCAAAAGATATGCATTTCTTCAGACTAAGTTATGGAGTGAAATTCCATTTATTGTTTATTATTTTTCCATCTTTTTTTTTTTGTAAAAACAGGTCCTACTATAAGAAACATAGAAGAAGCTTTTTTTTCTTTCTTTTTTTTTTTTTAAGAGGGTAGGGTATCTAGTCCTCCCCAGGAGACAAGATCAGTAGTCATTTATGGAGGGAAGGTATGCTCAAAGGACTCCACAGACCCAGTTTTCTAGGGTTCATGCATCTTGTAAGATTGGAGAATTAATTGAGAAATTACTTGGCATTGGGAAGACTAAAGGAAAAATTGAATAAATGGAATTTCTTTACTGTGGATGAAAAAGTCAGGCAAAATTTTCTATGATCAGTTGCTGGTAGCTTTCAATTCTAAATGGCAACATTTTTATTCCCCAAAACTTGATCACCAAATATATGCATGGATTTGTGTCTCAAATTTTCATATTCATAATTAAATCCTGCACAATGAATTTCCATTTTAAAGTTGAATGTACAATTTATGTTCAAAAAATAAGTCAAAATTACCAGGTTTTAAGAATTCATGCAAAAAAAAAAGAAGAAAAGAATAAAGAAGGAAAGCAACTTATTCATTTCCTAAACATGATTTCTCAGACCAACAACAACATAAGGCTTCAAAATATAGCCCCCATGTATGATTTCAACCAGTACAAATGAATTTTAAGTCTACCACGAGGACATTTGCTCCATTGAGAAAGTTCATTTTTGCACAGCTGTGGTGCATATCATCAGCCTCTCCGCCCTAGATAGCTCCCCATAGCTCCAAAGGCACAGAACAAAAGCTGAAATTATAATGGAACTGACCTATGCACACATTCTCATCGTCCAGCTGTGCAGAAGCATTTCTGAAGTAGCCCAGCCTGCATAACTCACAGTGCTGCCCTCTAGTGTTGTGTTTACAGCTCACGCAAATGACTGTATTTAGCAGATCGATATAACTGCATCGATTGGAGTGGCCGAAGCATTCACAGTCTTGCAAGGAAGAACAGAAATGTATACAGAGTGTATACAGCAGCAGAGAAATAGCACACTACATGCTTGGGTGAAATGAGGGATGGAGAAAAGATGGTGGAATGACATCACATATATTGAATCAACACAACACATGGCAACAACAGGTGGTTGTGACTGGCATGGAAGTAGCATCTGTTTCAAGCAGGATAGAAAGGTCGGACATTCAGAACATGACTGAAGATCATTAATTCTTGGCAGACAAGATGAACAGAAGCATTTGCAGGTGTACACCTTTTAAAATTTGGGAAAACTTGGTTTCTATTGATGCAAAAGTCTAATTTCTGCATATGGAACACTTTACTGTCTTTGCACCATTACCCCTCTTTTCTTTTCACATTTGCAGTCTTTAAAAGAAGGAGGGAAGCACGTGAGCACTGAGGGTCAGAATCTCCTGTCCCCTGTGGTTCCTTTGTCTCACTATTGTTCATGTCAAGAGAGCAACCTGGTCAGGATTTCATAGAAATTGTGGCAAATTTAACAGGGATCAGGACAACTACACAATTTTACATTTTGAATTTTTCCCAGTGTTAAGAGAAGATGGATCTTCATGACTTTCTTTGGGTGAAATCTGCATGTTTACATATGAGAGAAAACAAAAATCAGGGAAATTATTCTTTAAAAAAATGTACTCTTACAATGTCCTTTTCTTTCGATTTTTGTGCTAAATCTGCTAAAAAAAAAAAGTCGGAGTAGGGGGGCTGTATGCAGCTTCTATATGTCCAGATTTAGTTTCCTTTTTCTCTCTAAAATGTTAGCCTCTGAGGCTTGGAGTGATGGTGGAAAAACAAGACAGGGAGACGAAGAGGATGAGAGCGGTTGGGGATGGTGGAAGGTGACTGGATTGCCTCATCTCAGCCAAAGCAAGAACCTGTTAATCTAATTCAAATGTTTAAAAATAAATGGTAAAGATGGTCCTTCTGTTGGAGAAATAGTTATTAAATGAAACAGAAAAGAAACTGTGAGTGATAAGTAGGTGGGAAATCTACCGTGTCTTCTCAAAAGATGGGGATAGGCCTAGCTGGACAATTGTAAAGTAGGACAATCCCAATACTGAAAACTGTTTATCTATTAAATATTCTTCTCATTTGTGTCTGGATTTTATTTTTCCCACCAGGAAGCCAAACACAATCAAATTTGAATCCATTCATTCTTCCATCCATTCACTTATTCACTCAATAGTTCATTGAGTTAGTCTGTTATGTTCTAGGTACTATGCCAGTAGTCAGAATACTTTTTTGGCCTACATAAAATCTGAGAAATATTGCATTTTGAGGATCGGAATAAAATTGAGTGTTATCAAGTAAGTAAAGAAGAATAAGGAAAGGTAAATATATCTAAAAATTGTTAATACACTATCACATATTGGAAGAGTGTGCTTCATTTGTTAGAAAGCTGATTAATCCAGTAGCCTGCTGAGGTTAAGGTCCTGACAGAATGATATTCAATTTGGATACAAGAATTGAAGGACCCAGGGCTTAGCAAAGAGTAGAAGATACCCAGGGAAGAAGAAGAAGTGTGTGAAGCCAAGTCACTTCCTGTCTTTGAGGTCTGCTGTAATCATGTGCAGGAGTGTGGCTGGGAATAAGAATAGGGAGAAATCAGAGAGAAAGGAGGTTATTGGGAGAAGAAGGCATTGAAACATCAATATAGGAGGTCAAATAAGAAAATAAATTCAATAAGTCATGCCAAGTAAATAATAACACCACCACCAATAATAATAGAGTTACACATTACCAAAGTAAATTCTTTTAGTAAAACACAAGCATTCACTTCACTCCATGATACCTGCTTGAATTACAACTTGTGTGTACTGGCAAGGGTTCTAGAGCTTTCAGACTCTGAGGGTGTGAAGCAGTAAGAATCTTTCTAGCCTGCAGCCTCCCAGGAACAGTGGTGGCAGGATCCAAATCTAATTGTTTCCCAAGGATTTCTTTAGAGCTTTCTGAAGAGAGAGCAATGACAGAACCATCCTCAAGGTCTCCTCCTCTGGGGGAGACCTGTGTTCTTTGTCCTTCTTCAGATTCCCCAATCCAGGTTGGTCCTTGGTGTACCTAATTAAATGAACCCATCTTTGTTTTTTTTTTTTTTTGAAAGCATCTCTTATGTGTAAAAATTCATCTTTGGAACTTTTTGGAACAACCCAGAAGTTTGATTAGTGGGTAAGACAAACACATGCTCAGATAGCTAAAAAAACAAAACCGTAGTGCTAAGAAAATGAAATAGACACACAAAGCAATCTAGATAGAAGGAGAAATTCATTTAGCCTGATGGAATTAGGAAAAATGTCCATACGACTTGAACATTGAAGCAGGTAGAGTTTATTTTAAAATGGTGAAGGGGGGTGGGTGGGACTTGCCACTTCTGGTGAAAGGAATAAAGAGCACAAGAGGATAAAACTGAGTGAATGTGAAGAGTGAAGCTGGAGAATTTTCATAACATGATTCCTTTGTGGTAAAGGATTCTGCAGGTTCTGTCCAATGGCCAGAACTACTTGCTTAGCTGCATCTGACAAAACCATAATGAAGAAAAATATATATCTGTAAGATATCCAAGGTCAGGGTTGGGTCAGAAGTTCAGTGACAGAGTACCCGCCTTGTGCATGCAAGGCCCTGTGTTCAACACCAAACACTGAGAGAAAAAAAAAAAGATATTCAAACACAACATGTGGAGACCCATTCCATGATTCATCATGGCCATTCAAATGTAGCGTTGTTGCCTACTACAATTCAAATTAAGTGAGTAGTACACATTTTTGTGATGATTAATTCTTTGTGGGTCTCTTTTGGAAATTTATCTATTAATTTTGGTAGGAAAAGTTAAATAATTATATAAGAGATCATACTCAGCTAAACATACTATTATAGACTTATTTCAGAAAATAAGTGAACATTTAAATGTTTTAAAATCTATGAGATGGATTAATAATAACTTGATTCTTTTAGAACATCTAGGACTCTTTTGTGGCCTTAATTAAGCTATCTTCTCTGGCCATTATATATTTGAGAATATTAAATATGAAATTTTTTTGGAAAAAATTTTTGAAAATGATCTGAAAAACATGAGAACATGATAGAAATGAAAGGCATTTCAGATATATTATTAGAGTGCCATATTATTTTCCTGTACTCTTGTTAGTTTACCATTCTTTAATACCTAGGCCTTTCACTGAGGCACAAACCCCATTAATGATCATTAATGATATAATGTGAGTGGCATTCATATTAAGAAACTGAAAGGGTGATACTAGTAGTTTAATAATTCTTTAACGCTCTGCCATGTCTCCCCTTCTCTCTCTTTCTCTCTGTCTCTCTCTCTTTTGTGGGGAGGGTACTAGGAATTTAACCCAGAGGCACTTTACCACCGTGTTACATTCTCACCCTTCTTATTTTGAGTCAGAGTCTCACTAAATTGCTTACAGCCTTGCTAAATTACTGAAACTAGACTTGATTTTGCTATTATACTACCTCAGACTCCGGAGTTGCTGGGATTACAGGCACTTGCCACCACACCTAGCCTTCCCCTTCTGTTCTTATTAAGTATGGAATCTATGGTCCATCCTTATATTTACTTCATTTACTATACTTCATTGCCCCTCTATCCCCTCATCCTAGTACCCTGGGAAAAACCTGATCTTGGTTAAATTCAGCTCTCCACCTCGCCATGTCTACATTCTGGCAGCTGAACATGGCTGAAGTTTTTCCTCCAACCACTTTGAAACCAATCCCACTTTTAATTAATGATATTTAACTCAATGGATTCCTCAGAGCTGCCGGGCAGTCAGTCCTTCCTTAAAAGGGGGTTCGGGAACCATCACTTTCTCGGTGTTCTCCCCCTTACCTACTCCTTCCATTTGTTTTAAATGACCTTTAATTTTTCTCCTTATCTCCTTAAATGTCTAAAGGTTTAGTCCTTGGACCTTAAGGTTCACCTTAGATATTTTCTGCCCAGTCCCATGTCTTTAAAAACCATCCACCTGTGGACCATTCCAAAATAATTATTTCCAGCCTGGACCAACTCTCCAGTGAGAGACTGCATTCAGACTCGTATACTGACTTGAACTGCCTCTTTAGTATCTCCACTTGAACATTTAATAAATACCTCAATTTTTAAGTGTTCAACACTGAGCTCTTGTGTTACCTTCCTAAAACTGTTGCTTACCAGGTGGCCCCGTCTTAGTAAATAACAGCTTCATTCTTCTTCCAAATGCCTGGATTTATTCTTGATGCACCTCTTTTTCCCCACTCCCTACAACCAATCCAATAGCAGACCTTCTTGGTTATTCTTTTAAAATACATCTCTACCATCTCATCCTTGGTTAAGGTCACTGTCACTCCTCACTTGGATTATTGCCATTGTTCTCCAATCTGCTTTCCTGGGTTCTACCCTTATGATAATCTCTTCAGAGTGACCCTTTCCAATGGCTTCACATCTCATTAGAATAAAAGGACTTTATTCATTCCCAGATGCTTTGGCCCTTGGCTTCCCTGAGGCTCCAGGCCACCATGTGCCTCCCCACTTCTGTGTGACATCTCAAGGTTGCTCCTAAAACATGTAGGTTTTTTCTCAGGATCATTATGCTTGCCATTACCTGTGTCTGGTGTACTCCTTCCCAGAATCCACCTCAAATATTACACACTACTTGCTTCCTAGCTGCTTTTTAAAATCTCTGTTCAAAGAAAAATTTCTGACCACTTTACCTGAAATAGTAGCCCCAAATCCAAATATCAGGACCCCTAATTTCCTAATCCATTTTCTCATAGAATTTGTAATATCTGAAAATTATATTAAAAATTACCCTCTTATGCTCCCACTATAAATATATAAGTATAGACTGTCTATTTTGTCTATCCCTGTAATCACAGAACTGAAAACATCATTTGGCACATACTCATCACTCAAAAAATGATTTTGAATGAATGAATAAATGAATGAATGGTGATCCCAAGGCACCTCCTTTGGAGATCGAGTAGAGGTATATTTAAATTTATTATTCTACCACTTTAATCCCCTAAGAGAATCTAGCATATATTAAAGAGTTTAGAAAAACAACAGCCACACAATAAAATATAACTGAGTTAGTAATTATATTATCTGAGAATTGACTATATACCTATGCACAAATCAGTTTATCTAAAAGAGTAGATTGCTGAAAATTGCTATGGTTTTATACAGTTTTTTATCTCAAATCACATTGTAGATCATAGGTATATAATTTTCAGGTGTTATTACTGTTTTATAAACAAAACCAAGTGAAAGGGGGTCTCCAAAGCGCATATATATGTATGTATATATATATATACATACATATATATATATATAATGATGTGGTAGGGCAAGAACTGGAAACACATATTTACCTATTTATTGAGCTGTGTTGAACGGGGCATCACATGCCCAGAGACAAAGTGAACTAAGTCTAGTTCTACAGTCTAGTGCAGGGTTTTTCAGTCTCAGCACGACTGATATTTGGGGCCAAATACTTCTTTGTTGGGTGGGGCTGTCCTGCACATTGTAGAATATTCAGAAACATCCCCAGCCTTATCCACTAGAAGCAGTAGCAGCTTCTAGCCTGTGATAACTGAATATGTCTCCAGATACTGTCACATGTTTTCCAGGAGGCAAAATCCAATCCCTGCCCACCATGGACACATTGAGTGTCATTGGTCTAGTATTATAGTGAGAAGACAGGAAAAAATACTATGAGTAATATTTTATGCTTCATAATATTATATTGTGTATGTTTCCATATTATATATTATATATCACATATATGCCATATGTTCCATCATATAAAACAATTATAAAAATAAAGTATTTCTTAGTAGCTAAGTTAAAAAACAATAAAGGGTAGAGATATTTCAGAAGCAGAGAAGAGGTCAAAATTGACTTTCCATATTAGCAAAGGCTGGAGCCTCCTAAGAGGTTAGTTAAAAGATCCCTTTGGGGGTTGGGATGGTGGCTCAGTGGTAGAGCGCTTGCCTAGCATGTGTGAGGCACTAGGTTCGATTCTCAGCACCACATATAAATACATAAAATAAAGGTCCATTGACAACTAAGAAATATTACAAAACAAAGATGCCTTCTGACTAAGACTGACTGGGGAAGTTGGATTCATAGGGAAACACAGCTGGAGACGAAGAGAATTGAAGAAAAAAAATTGTCAGAAAGAGGAGGGGATTAGATTTCCCTTTTGTTTCTTTCTTATTGTTCTCCAGTTGCTTGTAATCATGTTATTACATTACCTATGTGAATATTATATAAAATACTCTGAATGTGGCACAGGTAGGTATCTTTTTTCTTTTCAAATGAAAAAAGCTTATTCAAATCCTAGCTGATGAAAACTCATTTTAGTCATTCAAAAAGAGAGGATTTGGGAATAAGACTTTAGCTAGAAGGTAAAGGAATTAAAACTCAAAGTATTTTCATCACATTAACAGGATGACACTTCCTCTGGGGCCTGAGGGAGCACCCCAGCCATGAGAATGAAGAGGCTCTGACGTTCTCTGGTCCTGTCCCAACCCCATCTTATCTCGCACCCTTCTGTAGGTATAGAACTTTTTCTACACATTTTACAATTATGTCTTCTTCATTAGGTGACTTTTTGGATGTGTTTGAACCTCATTAGTGCAGTCTCTTCAAGAAATGAGAGAGTGAAAGACACAGGGTCCAGTTCCAGGTCAAGAGGCCTCTTGTGTATCCAGCAGCTTGATGTGACATAAAAAGATGGACTTTGTAAAACCCCCTTTTACTTCCTTTTTCCTTTATTTCTTTGGGTCACTCCACAGATTTGCATATAATAGATGAGGAATGGCATTCCTACTGAGGCCTTAATGACTGGCTGCTACAGCTTTTCCATGCACCACCTGCCCAAATCAGCTTGTTAGTCTCTGAACGGGAGGCTGCTCTGTTCTTAATTTACTTCCCCAAATTTCAAATCTGTTTAGATTACCCTCAAAAGGTCACCTTCCATGTTCCACAGTTCAAAGACAGTGTGTGGCAAATTTAACACAAAGCTTAAATACTATACATTTCCCCTTTTTCCGGGCTCCTGACCAGTCTTCTCCTTTTCTTTATATACCAAAGAAGGACAAACTCAACATTGACTAAATCTGCAAAATGATGAAATTCAGTAAGCAATAGGAAAGCTGTTACTGTCACTTTTACCAAGTGGTTGAAAGTAAGTTAGGTTTTGTTAATAATTATATTTCTTTGTAAGAGGTATCTCATAGGGGGAAAAAAGCAGAACAAAAAGAACAAAATGACATATGCCCAACAGTCAAGGATGAAACATAAGATACACCTGTTACACGGGACACTTAAAGAAAAATGGTGAACTAAAAACAGAGTGTTTATGTTTCCTGAAAAACCTTCATTCTGTGAATGATGAATGCTCGCTGGAATGGGCCATTTATGAGTCACAGATGAGATACTGCTTGCTTTCATTTGAAGAAAGTAATATGACTATTAATTTTGGATCATCATCAACATGGAACTCAGTGCAGATCTCCACAAATATTCTTCAAATTCATTCAAAACGATGTTTGGAAGCACACATTCCAAGGTGTTTTCATTTGACACAAAGTAAAATGGGCACCGTATATGGAAGCTGCCATTCTGGCTTCATGGAAAGTTTCAATGAAACGCACGCTAAGTGGGTTTCCTTATTTTCAGTGCTAACAAGTGTCCAAGTCAGGGATCTTAGATTATGGTCTAAACAGAAACCTAGACTGTTATAATTAGTTCTCACACGTTAATCTTTCAGAAAACAAATGTTGCAACATCTTTAATTGTGGTCAAATTTCTGAGTGAAGCATTTTTATTTTCTTACAGATGACATTCTCAGGTATCAGTCAACATGCCTCACCAATAAGCTGATGGGTACACTCCACAAATATTCCAGATTCATACAGTGCAATGTTTCACAACACATAACACCATGAAATCACTGTATGAATCCAAGAATTCCTACCTCTCTTGTGGTTTGCAACTTGAACAGAAGAAACTGTTGACAAAGCTAATTTGGGAGCAACTGGATAGGTTTAAAAGAATGAACAGCAAATTAGAAACAATATTGAAACTTTCAAACTGTAATATCTTATTAACAACCCACTTGAAAAGTAGCCCTAAATAGAAAGACTTCTTGTATCTCTTGCTCCTGAGAGTTTGTTTCAATTACCAAGGAGGGTTTCTATTTGGCTGAAAATGGTTCAACATTGTCAGTAATAAGGTTTAGAAGCTTTATTTTCAGAGGCAAAAGAATTATCATTTAAATCAAGAATCCAGTTAAGTAAAGATTCTTCTCCCATAAAAATATGGATATTAGGATCCCCAACTGTACCTCTTTGAAACTAGCAGTTATACTGTACAGTTAATTAGCAATATCATGGCCTCAATTCACTGTGTCACTCTGTCTCCATAAGTTTGTCTCCATATAAACCAGCTAGACCACTTTCAGTTGAATTATCAGACATCACACCACACAATGGTCAACCATTCAGCAGCATTTGGGCCTTGGTCTCAGAGTCACCTTGAACATGAGTACCCTTAACAATTGTCATTTTCTGCTTATTCTCTCAATGATAATATCAGTTTGTTAATGTCAGGGTTTTCTCTCTAAGTTTGCCTTGCCATTTCTTTTCCAATTATTCATGAAGAATTGCTTGTGAAAATAACAAAAATGGAATTGAGCCTGATGTTCTTTGCAGATGTTGACAAGATAAATTACGGCTCCACAGAACTGGCTGCTGCTGCAAAGTATGCCTTTCACTAGAATTTCAAGTTCAAGCACTTTATTCAACTGTGCTGTTTCTTAAATAGATTCATTTGAGTTCATTATCCATATTCTAAACCAGCACAACTGGCATTACCTAACGATATCTCTGAAAGCTTTGGGTCCTTATGACACTTGCAGAAAACAAAGCAAAATAATTAAATGAGTGTTTCAGGTTTGGAACAATATATAGAATCTTATTCAGTTCAAAACTCACTGTGGAGAAGTGTTAAGTCTTAGATCTTGTGTTGTATAATTTGCAGAGCTATGAAATTCAGTGGGAACTACTGAGTGGCATTTCACCCAAGATACTCTTGTTGAACTTGCCAAAGAATGAAATCACTAAACCTCCATGAGTCCTCATAGAATTAGACTAATAGAGGTGAGCTTGATCTGTATTTCTTCTTCCACATGTATGCAGAAACTTGAAGAAATTCGTTCAGAAAAGATGATTAAGATAATTCTATTTGCTAGTAATTCATGTATCTAGGACAGCCTCGACTTCATCACTCTGATCACAGACTGAAAATGCCGCCCTTCCAATTTGACTCTCAACAAATTGCTAATATATTTTATTTTGCTTAGCAGCTATTTCCTGGTTCCTCCTTTCGCTCATTTCCTTCTCCATCTGTATTCATTAGAGTTTAGAAAGAACATCCTGTATATAACTAAGGAAAGGAGGAGTCGAAGATGTGTCCTGTTTTTAGTTGGTGTTTGCTTTGTTTTTTGGAGAAGGAAGAAGACAAAAGAATACAGTTTTATATTAAATTCTCTTGCATGCATTTGTATATACATTATATACTAATATTAATTAATAAGTGTGAGCTTAACATTATCCTGCAGCTTATGAAGTTTATTGACATATTGTTGGGTTTTTGAAGGTTCTATTTATTTCTGTGTATTCAGTGTGCCCTCCTGCCTTCCTCCCTCCTTCCCTCCCTTCCTTCCTCCCTCTCTTCCCTTCTTCCTTCTGACATTAGAAGTCAGAAAATAATTACTGCTGTAAGGACAGACAGAAAACAGGTTATTCTTAATGCCTGTGGGCATGAATGGCAATTATAAGGGGGAAATTTCCAAAAAAGAAAATTTACTATTGTGTGTGTGTGTGTATGTGTGTGTGTGTGTGTGTGTGTGTGTGTGTGTGTGTGTGAGAGAGAGAGAG